>NC_133875.1:830714-867963 GCF_044706935.1 Curcuma longa
CACCCCCTAGCGAATGCATCGGTCCCAACATACATGACACATGACTTAGTGAAGTCGTCTCGAGAAGATCTCGACGTGGATACGAGTAGAGCAATCTTTCTCAAGCTTACTAGTTGATGTCGTTTCTGCTTTGTGTCATCCAACAGGTATAATTTATTTATGTCGCTTTTCTATGATTATGTTTGTATGTGTGTATCCTCATATGATTTTTGATGTGTAAATTATAATAATATAGATTATTATACTTCTGCTACTTGTTTAGTGAAATAGATTTTTGAAATGTGCATAAAGAAACCCAACATTTTCAAGGTATACTAATATCTTGAGAGTGAAACTTCAAATTTTATCTTAGAAGATTTTTATAGTGTGTCAATAAAACTTTGAATTCTTGATTTGATAAAAATTGGTATGGTAGGATAGAATTTAAAGTGTGCCAAGTTTGAAGTTTTTGACAAATTCAAGGGAGTTTTTTCCGATTGTGTCAAATTTTATATTTAGCACAATATTAGATGATGACGCTTAAATTAGAGATTTAGGTATTTTTATAATCATGCTAACTATGTTTAAGATTTTTGTGAGTTAATATATGTCATGACATAATGTCATACATGATTGTATATTTATTAGATCATCTCATGATAACAATTTTTTAAAATTGATATATGATTTTGATAGTGGCATATCATATCATACATGCATCATTTAAATGTGATTATTTTTTTAAAAGTTATGTATTTGATATATATATCATATTCATTTACATGTATTGATTTAATTCCATACAAATTAATGACAAATGGCATTATTTGATATTTTAGATAGAATACTCAAACTAAGAATGCTTAGAAATGTATGATCCCATAATATAAGAAGAATCTTTTTATATCTCACAAAAATCATAGGATGACTTGTGTGTATTGAGATATAAGTGAATGTTAGGATGATGAGTTAAGTTTAAGGTGATGATTTGGTGCATCTAATTGAGCTAAATTTCATCAAATCACATGGATTTTGTATTGATCAATCATGAAGAAATCTAATATATAAGTCATGTACATTTAGCTCATAGATCATTGATGAAAATTAATTTTAAAAAATATTTTTAAATTATTTTTGAAAACCTTGGTGAACTCTATTTATTGATAGAAATCTCCATTAATAATATTTATACAAAATTAGAGTAAAATATTGAAAGTTTTAATGGTTTCCAACTTTATATCATTCTTTAAAAATAAAAGGTATTTTATTATAAAACTATTTTTCTATTATAGTATTTGGCATAAATAATATATATATATGAATTTTGATTATTTTTTAAAAATTATAAAATTATTTATGTATTTTTTAATTTCGATCTATCTAAATATATCATATGAACAATTGACTATTTCATAATAGCAATTGATTGTTGTTATTAATTGATTGTTGGCCAATATCAATTGATTATTATGATAAATTTTGACTCACTCATAGATATTTTAGCTATCTCTAACCCTTTAATGTGCTTGAATAAGTATTTGAAGAGAAATTTCTTAGTGAAAATGAGAAGAGGATGTTAAAGAGAATAAATTATTTGGAACTCGGTTGATCAACACAACTGATGACGATCAATCGATTAATAGAATGCAGCAGTCAACTATTGTCATTGTTGTAGCAAATAAAATGTTCATAGCTCGACTATGCAACTCAATTATTTAGTAGCAGTCGAATGATGATCATGAACAGTTGACTGTTGTGATCAAAATTAAGTTGGAAAGAATCGTTCTGCAGGTGAAACTATTGAATATAATTGAGCAATCGACTGATGGGTGCATACAGTTGATTGATAGGCAAAAATCAACCCCCACTTGAAGGATGCAAAGGAAAGGTTTCATGGAGGATTTTGATGCCAATTCTTGGGGGTGTGGAAGAGACTATTGTAGCATTTTCAAACCTCATGAAACAATCCAAGGGCTACAAACAACAATCAAACCAAAGTTTCTTAATATAAGTTATTCATTTTAATTTCTTTGTACTATTATATTTATTTTTGTTTTGTATTAGGTGTATGCCAGAGATTTCTCCGCCTTCAAAAGATTTCTGACAATGAAAAAAATAGTGGAGTATCACTAGGATAGTAGTTCATGGAGTAAAAATCGAGAGTTTCAAACCATGTAAAATTTTATGTTTTTGTGCTTGTGTTTTATTTCTTGTATTTATTTCCTCTACATATTAATCCATTGTAGACAAGCACACGAACAAACACGATCGAATCACAAATCGTTATTCATCCCTCCTCTAGCAGCATCAACCGTCTCAATAATAATTGTAGCCAAATATGCTATATTGACATTATTAAATCATTCGATAGTTTTGAAACATGCAAAAAATTTACAGGCTTTCTGAAACCCACCTATCCACTCAGAATCATCATTTGTGCAAAAAATACTTATCTAATAATTTGACCAAAACTACCATATGGGATATTTTTGCCTTAAATTACTAATTTAAGTGGATAGATGTGTTTAAAGAAGATTTCAGAATCAACTTATTTTCAAGTATTTTGTTTCAAAGTGTGTGTTAATCTATGTGAATAAATGCATTCTTAGATGCTTTTCGAGTCGATCTATCTATTACACTAGGGTATCTTGGCTTAGATTGCTAATATGAATGAATAGATATGTTTGTCTAAACCTTTAGAATCAACTCATCTATCCCATGTGACTTGCTTGAATGAATTGACTTGGCTTATTTTCGAGTATTTTGTTTCCAAGTGTGTGTTAATCTAAGTGAATAAATGCATTCTTAGAAGCTTTTCGAGTCGATCTATCTATTACACGAGGGTATCTTGGCTTAGATTGCTAATATGAATGAATAGATGTGTTCGTCTAAGCCTTTAGAATCAACTCATCTATCAAATGTGACTTGCTCAAATGAATTGACTTGCTCGACAACCATAGATCATCCTTGACCTAATTGATTCACTTGGCCTCTTCATCTTGATTAATTCGCTTGTATAGATCAATCTATACAAAAAAAAAAAAAAGGAAAGACTTTTTATCCATTTTAATTTTTTTATTATATTATTATTAAAAATATAGTTTTCACTAAATAAATGGAGTCAAGGTCTAGTCGCAGAGAAAACAACAGGAATGTTATGACAGTCTTAAACTTCACTCCATGATTTAATAAAAGAACAAATAAGCACACTTCAACAACAAAACATGAAATTAATACTGCACCACAAAATGAACACGCATCTTCTTTATTCCAATGGCATCAAATTAAGCGCCTGCCTGGCCGCCCTGCATGGCCGATTCAGCAGCTCTCAGTCGTTGCAGCAGCGATAGAGGACGAACTTATCCATGGGGCGGCCGCACTCGGCGCACACCACTTGCTCCGTGATCCGACCGATGTCCCCCGGCAGGATGAGGCGGTTGCAGTGCTCCGCCGTCTTGAACGGAATCAGCGCGTTTTTCAGCGCCTGCACCAACCCCTCCGTCTCCACGTTGCCCTTCCAACTGTCGAACTGGCCCAGGCACTCAACCATCTTCCTCCCCGGCGCCTTCACCATTTCCAGCGACCCCCGGCTGAGCACCGCCCAACCCTCGTCCCCGCTGTCGAACGTCAGCATTGTCACCACCTCCCGCATGATCTCGTCCTCCTCCACCGTCCTCCCGTGCTGCAACTTGGAGTGCCACATGCTCTCCAGCCGCACCCAGAAGAACCACACCATCACCGGATCCTGCCAGTAACGGCTCAGCTTCTCCTTCTCGATCGCCGCGATCGCCCTTTTCTGCCGGTCCTTGGAGATGCTCTTCCCCACGTACACCATCTCCAGCGGCACCCGCGCCTCCTGAGACACCTTCCTCATCGCCGTCGTGAACTGCCGGATCCACTCTATGTTGTCCCCGCCGTACAAGCACACATGCCGCCCCTCTTGAATCTACACACACGTCGCATCGTTTCCAATTAATTAGCTGCAAGAACAGGGTCGAATTGATCGATCGAATCGATGAATTTTTGTTACCCATCCTAGCAGAGCAGGGTCGATTTCGTCGACCAAGAACTCGAGGCGCCACGTCTCGTTCTTCCACAGCGCCTCCTCCCTGTTGCTGGTGAAGGGAAAGGCCAGGCTGCCCCAGATCCACATCATGTGCAGCGCGTTGGGGCACACCACCTTCCCCTGCGGGTCTAGCACCACCATCAGCGGCCTCTTGTCGAAGTGCCATATCTCCCTTAAGTACCTCAGCACCGCCGGCTCCAGCAACGACGGGTGGCGGAGCGAGTACCACGGCATGGTGGACGCCATCCGGTTGAATGTCTCCTCCTTGGCGCTGTCCCAGGGGAAGTGTCGGTCGGTCACCGGCAACCAAACCACCTCGTAGCTGCGCTCGTTCTTCCCCTGGTGCGTGTCGCTGTATATCTGGATGAGCACGAAGAGCTCCTCGGCCGAGATGTCGAGGTCGGAGACGAACAGAATCACGATCTTCCGCCGCAGCACGTCCACGCTCGCCCGCTTCTTCGTCGCCCCGTCCAGCAGCGGCAGCTCGTCCTTGGACGAGATCAAGGCCTTGAGGATCTTCATGTTGTCGATGTGCACCATCTCGAAGAGCCGCACCAGAGTTTGGAACGCCTCCACGTGCTTCTTCTCCCCTGAATCATCATCGTATCGTGTGAATTTTAAGATGAACTTGAAGATTTCGATCAGCAAAACCTACTCTTTTGCCCCCTCAATCTCACCAATATATCGATATAGTAATTCGAGCTGTTTCATGAAGTGCTCATGGATATTTCTAAGTTTGTGGGCTAAACTTGAGAGCTCCCATGCCTCTGTTGTTGCACTAATGTGCCTGCATAAAGAACAGAGGCATTTAAAAAATAGAATTGAAGAACTAATAAGTATGAAAAGGGGTTGTAATTGTGATACTCGTGGCCCAATCCAATAAGGGAGATCATCTGAGAAGCGCAGGCGATGACGCTTCTAATGATCCAGTAGACTGCGGTGGGAATATGAGTGAGGGCATTGGCCATGTCGGGGATCTCCGGCGAGATGTAGTCGGAGGGAAGGTCCTTGAACTGTATGATGCACTTGGTCACGTCGAGCATGGCCTTGATGAGGTTGTTGAGGGCGTCGAACCGCGGCTTGAGCGCGTCGGTGTTCTCCAGGATGTCCGGAAGCTGCTTGAGCAGCGCCACCGACTTCGCCAGAGGGTTGACCGTGTGGAGCTGGGCGGTGAGCCAGAACTCGCCGTAGCTGACCGCGAACGCTGCCAGCGAAATTACCACCTTCGCGTCCCAAGTGTAGGAGCTCAGAGCGTTGAACAGCACCATCGTCGTCGCGTGGGCGTCCCCGCCGCCGGAGCACTTGCAGGTTATCTAGCGGCACGCAGTGAACATCATAAAGCTGCATGCGAATCAAAGAAAAGATGGAAGAGGCTGTTGATGTTTGGCGTGACTGATTACCTCGCAAGAAATCCTGTGGATTGTATGCGCTAACGCTTCGAGCATTCCGACGACGTCAATGTGGTGCACTCCGTCGTCCAGTAGCTCCAGGTGCGTTTGAGGGGTCTGATGATGTTTCATCCGAGGCATCAAGACGAAGAAATTGAGCAATCTATAAATTTTTTTAATGATTTTTTCAGTAATTTTACCACAACGACGGTCGGAGTGGCTCTCTGCAGAATGTCCTCGACGAGGCGCAAGAGCGACCGCGCGTCGATGTCCCTCCCGTCGGGGGAGTGCGTGGCGAGGATCTGCTTCATCACCGCCTTGTCGTCGGAAGACGAGAAAAGGTGGGCGCCGCGATCGCTCCTTATTAGTTGCAGCTTCGGTGGCACCGCCACCGCCGTTGTTGTGATTGGCGCGGACGTCAACGTCGCTGCTGGCACTGCCGCCGTGGAGGTCAAGCCCGCCATTGCCGATGCTGCCGGCGACGTCAAGCCCAGGCCCAGCAGTGGCGCTCTCGCCGTTGAGGTAAAACCCGCCATTGCCGCTGTTGCCGGCGACGTCAACCCCGCCAGTGGCGATCTCGCCGCGGAGGTCAAGCCCGGCATTGCCGCTGTTGCTGGCGGCGTCGAGCCCGGCAGAGGCGGGTTCCCAGTCGACGTCAAGCCCGCCATTCCGCAAGTAGATAACTGAAACAAAAGGGTGGGAGACTGGAGTTGCAGTTGCCTGAGGGATGATGGGCTTTATATAGCCTATCTTGCAGAGCTAGGAGGATGCGCGCAAGGAACGCACAGAATAAAGGCGGAATTGGAGCAGTTTGCTTTGTTCTCTATAAAGCTCCGGCGAACCAAAACTTTGCTTCAGAGCAGGGGCTTCCATTTTACAGGCAAAACCCATGATCGGGTGAAGGCATTCCCTACACAAATCTTGGAAAGATTTATGCGTGAATCTTAAAGCCTTTTATTTTGATGTTTGTCTTTTAAAAGATAATAATAAATAGCACCCTAAAATTCAATATTTTCCCTCGTCTTTTCTTCCCCTGTACTATCTTTCTCGCTCTCTCCCTCCCTTTTACAGTATGAACCACAATATGCTTTAGTAATTAATCGGGTATTTACATGTCAATTCGGCATCGTATCAAAAAAAATAATAATTTTAGAATGTTAACGGTAGAGTGTCACGTCGTTCATATTTTTTTAATTTACTTTGATAATCAATAAAATTTTTTTATATGATCAAAACGATCACTTTTGAAATTAATCGATTCAAAAAAATTAAATATCTAGATCATTAAAAAAAATAATATCAACCACAACACCTCTCCTTCTTGTATCATAACATTTGATTATGTCACAATCTCTCTCTTTCGATCATTACTATCCATTTTTGTAGTATCAATCATATTATATTTTTATTAATTTAGATACCATCAATTCTCACAATCTGAAAAGTATAGATCTTTCTTGGCAAGATTATCCAACATCACTAGCAATCCAGACTTCACGAATATTCAATATTCAACATGAGATTCAAATTCTCACTACATGAGAAGCAACCCTATCTTTTACTACTGCACCGTACCCTGAGAGCTCTCGGGTAGCATCTCTCGCATGATCACCATGGCAATTGATTTTCGCTTCCACAATGTCAATTGTAGTATCTCTCATTTTGTGAGCAAACATCTTGAGCTCGACATCTTTCCTTTCAAATTGTTCTAGTCTCCGATTGATGACATCAACAATCTCTCCCTCCCCTAATCCATGGTATCACTAGCCATAACATCCATTTGTTGCAGTTGAAGTGTATCACTATCACCGTTAAAACAACCAAACCCTAAAACCATTTATCTTCCACTGTTATCAACATGTTCAACTATGTGCTTCAAGTCACTGACCATGTCTTGTTGCACCAAATTGCCAACGATCCTAATCCAAGTTCTCTCATTCCTCAATTGGTTCTTTATATTATATATATCTGTATATATATATATACATCTCTTTATCATTCTATTCATTTATTGTTATCTGAAAAATCAGGTAATATTACTATTATTTATCATCACCAATAATCTCAATCTGATCAAATATGATGAACAACATCAACATTTATATACTAAATTAAAAAGTGCATAACATGAGCCGATAACATCAGAGTATAGAAATAACTCATATATATGTAGGCTAACAGCCTCCTCAGAATATACTGTCGCATACGTTATCAAACGTACGGGCTTTTTCTCTAGCCCTCACCGGTGGAAGACAAGGTAAACACTGACCGTGGCCTCTGCTCTACCACAATAATATGTGATCGGTCAGTGCTCTGGACCGAGGGCTACATCACGCCACCACTCCTCAGGTGTACGGTCCAGTACTCTGGTAAAACTCTGGTATAAAGCTAGGCTCTTAATTAACACCTTTTAATCTTTATTATTTTCTCTTATCTCATTTCTTGTTATATCTCTTTTTCATCGATTATCATCAGCATTATATTCTCAGTAGGTATATTCATCATTTGGTCTAAACGACCACTCAAATCAAATTATCTATTGTTCACTCATGTAGGTATCACAATCATGTTTACAAGTAAAGGTGAGTATCAATAGATAAAAGCTAAGTATCAACAGAATGACATATTAACAGTAAGAACTAAAATAGGTCAAGCAATGTAATGATAAGTATCAACAGACAGAGTAAGTCAGAGTATCTCTTTAAATTTTGAAAACACCCTTTCCCATTTTAATTACCCCTCAGATGAAACCCATGTGTGAACAGGAAGTAAATCAATTATTTTTACCCTTTTATGATTTAATTCTTTTAACCCTGTTTCAGTATTTTAATTATCACTTTAATCCCTTTTTAAAATAGGTGTATAAATATACATGATCAATTTTAATCTAGTTATTCATGCACAAAGATATATACGAGTCAAAGGACAGAAGGTACCCACTTTTGTATCTACCAAGCTTCGAGTATCTGTAGATCAGCGTGCTCCACTCGAACCAGTATCTACACATAATAAAATAATTCAATTACTCGAAATATATCTTGTAAGAATAATAATACAAAAATTCTAAACATCGTTTACAACTCTAAGTCAAATAATCATTATTGATCCTGCTTCCTCGTCTATCTAGCGAAAATTAGATGCCCACCTCATTCAGCTTATTTTACTAGAAAAAGATAATCTATAAATTTAATGATCTTAATAATCTACGGTTGTGCATTAAACATTCCTTAATTCAAAAGCCCTGAACTTCGGCAGATGCATTAAGCACCCATCCACACATGACAGAAAATGCTTTTTGAGATGGCTTTGCCTACAGAAGGTTTCATCCTTTAAAGCTAAATCAAATAACCTAGTGGCAACCCTCTTTATCATTGTTATTTACCTTTTATCCATTGGTACTTTTTAATAAAGTTAGAACAGAAACTTGTAGGATGCTAGGATTCCCAAGTTCACAAAAGAAAGAAAAGAAAACAACGTACAACTACAGAGGCAACTGATAAACCCCAACTCGTCCAAAATTACTGGAAGAAGAACGGAACGGAGAAAAGGGAATGGAAAGACCTAATGGGAATCGCGGCGCACGGTAGTGGCGCTGCGACGCAGTGCGGAGGCGGTCGGCGATTGCGACAGCGGCAGAGGGCGTCGGCGGGCTGCGACGTAGTGCGAAGGGCGGCGGTCGGCGATTGCGACAGCGGCAGAGGGCGTCGGCGGTCGCGGCGCTGGGAGAAGGTACCGATCGTGCGAGTGCGGCGTCGGCTATGGAGGAGGAGAAGAAGTGGGCGATGATAGCAAGGCGGTGTAAATGTGGGAGACGGCGGTGGTGAATAGGCAGAGGGGGTGGTCTTCTTCGCGTGAAGACGTTCGGGTAAGAGAATTCGTCGAATTCCTTCTAAACCCGCACTTCCTTTCCGAATAAATCGCGAGATAAAAGAAAAGTTGGCTCCCAGATTTATCGGACCTTTTCAAATCCTAGAGCGGATTGGTGCCGTCGCATACCGACTTGCGCTACCTCCATATTTAGCAGGAGTGCACAATGTCTTCCATGTCTCTATGCTGCGGAAGTATGTTCCGAATCCGACACATGTTCTCGAGAATATTACAGTGCCACTACAGCCGGATGCGACATACGAAGAATTTCCTGTTCGTATTCTAGATCGCAAAGAGCATCAGTTGCGGAACAAAAGCATCCGTCTCGTGAAAGTTGGATGGGGGCATCACTCTGATCAGGAAGCAACTTGGGAGCGTGAGGATGACATGCGCGCCAAATATCCTCATCTGTTTTCCTCAGGTATTAATTCCCCTTAATTCATCAGGTTTTAATTTGTGGACCAAATTTCTTTTAGTGGGGGAGGATGTTATAATCGGTATTAAAAAAAAAAGGAAAAAGTCGCGAGACACGATCTCGCGATTTCTTCGGAAAGGAAGTGCGGAGGGTTTAAAGGAGTCGAGAGGCGAAACCCTTGCCACCCGAACGCCGCCTCTCCCACGCGACCACCCCCCTTCTGCCCTATTCACCACCGCCGTCTCCCACACCTACACCGCCTTGCTATACCATCGCCCACTTCTTCTCCTCCTCCATAGCCGATGTCGCACTCGCCGATCGGTACCTTCTCCCAGCGCCGCGACCGCCGACGCCCTCTGCTGCTGTCGTGATCGCCGACCGCCGCCCTCTGCACTGCGTCGCGACGCCACTGCTGCGCGCCGCGATTCCCATTAGGTTTTTCCCGATCTCTTTCTTTTGCGCCTGTCTCCGTTCTGTTTCTTCCAGTAACTTTGAGAATGAAGTTGAGTTATCAGTGCATCTCTATTTTGTTTATGTTGCCCTTTGCAATTGAAATCCTAGCATCCTACTAGTTTGTTGTTCTGATTTTATTAAAGAGTACAAAGGCAAAAAAGTGAATAACGGTGATGAAGAGGGTTGCCACTAGGTTATTTGATTTAGTTGTCAAAGGATAAAGCCTTACGTATACAGAAGGCATTTCTTCTTTAGCATCTGCTGGATTTCATGGTATGGATGCTTTTGATGGCATCTAAGAAATGTTTAATGCTCAACCTGTAGATTATTAAGATCGTTAAATTTATAGATTATCTTTTTCTAGTAAAATAAGCCGAATGAAGTGGGCATCTAGTTTCTGCTAGATAGACGAGGAAGCAGGATCAATAATGACTAGTTGACTTCGAGTTGTAAACGATGTCTAGAACTTTTGTATTATTATTCTTATGAGATGATATTTTGAGTATTTGAATTATTTGTATTATGTGTAGATACTGGTTCGAGTGGAGCACGCTGATCTGCTGACACTCGGAGCTTGGTAGATACAAAAGTGGGTACCTTCTGTCCTTTGACTCTGTATATATCTTTGTGCATGAATAACTAGATTAAAATTGATCATGTATAATTATACATCTATTTTAAAAAGGGATTAAAGTGATAATTAAAATACTGAAACAGGGTTAAAAGAATTAAATCATAAAAGGGTAAAAATAATTGATTTACTTCCTGTTCACACATGGGTTTCATCTGGGGGTAATTAAAATGGGAAAGGGTGTTTTCAAAATTTAAAGAGATACTCTGACTTACTCTGCCTGTTGATACTTATCATTACATTGCTTGACCTATTTTAGTTCTTACTGTTAATATGTCATTCTGTTGATACTTAGCTTTTATCTATTGATACTCACCTTTACTTGTAAACATGATTGTGATACCTACATGAGTGAACAATAGATAATTTGATTTGAGTGGTCGTTTAGACCAAATGATGAATATACCTACTGAGAATATAATGCTGATGATAATCGATGAAAAAGAGATATAACAAGAAATGAGATAAGAGAAAATAATAAAAAAATTAAAAGGTGTTAATTAAGAGCCTAGCTTTATACCAGAGTTTTACCAGAGTACTGGACCGTACACCTGAGGAGTGGTGGCGTGATGTAGCCCTCGGTCCAGAGCACTGACCGATCACATATTATTGTGGTAGAGCAGAGGCCACGGTCAGTGTTTAACTTGTCTTCCACCGGTGAGGGCTAGAGAGAAAGCCCGTACGTTTGATAACGTATGCGACAGTATATTCTGAGGAGGCTGTTAGCCTACATATTTATATGAGTTATTTCTACACTCTGATGTTATCGGCTCATGTTATGCACTTTTTAATTTAGTATATAAATGTTGATACTGTTCATAATATTTGATCAGATTGAGATTATTGGTGATGATAAATAATAGTAATATTACCTGATTTTCAGATAACAATAAATGAATAGAATGATAAAGAGATGCATATATATATATACACAGATATTATAACATGTACTAATGGAGAACTGTACAAGAACTGAAAGAGATAAAATGAAATTATGATCCACTCTAATTCTTTTGCTTCTTAATTGAGATTATATTCATGCACATCTTTTCTGATTACCCACTTAGCCTTTGGCTAACTATCTACATTATTTGGCTTCCAGATTTACAGGCACAGATCTTATACTACCCTGGTCTAGTTTGTGTTAGAGTTGCTCAGAGACTTTGACGTATTACGTTCGATTTGTTTTACTTTTGTTGATGGGTTATGTCAGTTTCTTTTCTTTATGAGTACAAGTGGTTGTCCCTAGACTTAATAAATGGTTGTACGAACTCAGTCTCATTTTAGTTTATCTAATAAAACTATGGATGGTTCTTTTATGATATATCTTTGTTATTGTAATGGTTCCTTTACTATCTCGTCACCGAGTGAGGTACCTCCCGAAGGCGGGAACAATACCTCCGGGTTGTGACACTGACGACATATCCTATCAGATCTGTGAAGAGGTTGATCTACTTGAACAGGTTGTTGCTCCACAACTTCTTGAGGAGTAAACTTATGATCCGGAATACTTTGTGGTGCTTACTCAATTTTCATCGAGGACTCAGTGCTATTTTCTATATCTTAAACTTCTTCAAGATTGATTTTACTCCCACTAGTCTTCTAGAAATAAACTCTCTTTCTAGAAAAATATCATTTCTAGTTGAAGGTGTCTAAAATTTTGTCCTGTTCAATTTCTTCCAGATAAAAATTTTATAGGGACGGAATCTTTCCAAGCAACCTACATCTTGGATCAGACATGTGCTTGATTGATCAAGCAAGTTCTTGACCAATCGAAGCACACCTTGATCAAAGCATAAGATCGTTGGACTTTTGTGTTTTCAGGATCCATACAAAGAAAAATAAACTAACTGCGCAACAGAATAAATAAATTAGTTGTACCTTTCCTTTGTATATTGTATAGAAGATGTTCGTTACCCGAAGACCTCTTGATCTTCTATTGTATTCCTCTCCTCTTCTTGGACGTCGTGTGAGCGACGATCTACCAAGACAAACCACCCAATCTTCTTTTCCTTTCTTCCAAACCAATGGCAACTAACCAAGGGAGAACCAAGACTTCTTCTCTTCCTCTCTTCCTCTCCTCTTCTCCTCTCCAAACTGTCGGCCACCTTTCTTGGACAAGGGGTGCCGACCCTAGCTAGAGAAGGAGGAGATCAAAGGGATGTGGGAGCCTGCCCTAAAGGAGAACCAATGGCAAGGGAGGCAAAAACAAATTATGTTTAGGCACCTCCTCCTTCTCTTATTTATAGCCTAGCCATCTTAGAAAGTTTAGAAAAAAAAAATAATAGAATTAATATAATTTTGTTAGATAACAAAATTAACAAAATTTTATTGAATAACAAAATTAACATAATTTTGTTGGATAACAAAATTAACAGAATTTTATTGGATAATAAAATTAACATAATTTTGTTGGATAACAAAATTAACATAAATTCTGTTTAGGATTAACTGAATTCTGTTAATAGAATACTAACAGAATTCTTAACAGAATTTTAACAGAATTCTAATAGAATCTTATTGGGTGGATACGAGGCTTTATCTAGAGGCTACAACAGGGACCTAGAGGAGGAATTGATTTAGGCCTCCTGATGGGCTTGGGCTTCCTGTTTTCTCCCTGAATACCCAACTCAAGTCCATCAATAATAACTCATACCACTAAAGGGTTTTTATTGAACTACCGCACCAATCCCATATTACAATATGAGCTCCTTCTTATTATGAGTGCATTAATCTCCCTGTATTTAAGATATCGTATGTTCGTTAATTAATTGAATTATTGACAACTCAATTAATTAACTTCTAATTCTGAGAGTAGTACCAGTCAATGTAACATCCCAAATTCCCTTATTCTGAGTCCTTAAAGTGCTTAAAAATATTTGAAAATGCCATAGAAATATTCTAAAGATTTTAAGAAATTTTTAGAGTATTTTTATGTAATTTTTGGAGGTCGTTTGGTATTTTTATAAAAAGAACCAAAATCGCCACAAAAAAAGAGCTGAGCCGAGGCTCGAACTGCAAACCTCTAACCAAAGAGCACCTTAAATTATTTCAGCTAACCAAGAGTCCAGGAATTTGTTCCACAAACAAATAGGAAACGAAATCTTGATTAAGCAATTTTAGGAACCGAAATTATTTTTTTTATTTTTTTTCATCGGGTATAAAAGAGGTTAAGTTAGAGAGAAAATGAGGGTTTTTCATTTTCCTTCTCCTTGGGCAGCGGAAATTAGAAGAAAACCTAGGTTTTCTTCTTCCCTCTTCTTCCTTGTGGTGGGCAGTCAAGAGAAGGGAGTTAGGGAGCCTTATTGGTGGGATTCGGACACGCCGACAAGGATCCTCTAAACACGCTAGTGTTTTCTCGGAGTCTTCGACCTTAGGGTTCGTTGTAAGTACAAGAACAAGGGGTAAGTACTTCTCACCTGCAATAAGAGTAGTTTTCGAAGTTCTTCCTTGCTATAGTAGAATGTTAAAGAGTTATTTTCGCTTCACACATGAGAACCTCGATTTATATGCATGTGGGATGATAAAAACCTAGATTTATATGCATGTGGAATGATAGAACCTAGATTTATATGCATGTAGAATGAAAAAAAAGAAAGCATATCAAGTGTTTGAAGAAATGCCAAGGCATTCTAGCATATGAGTACAAAAGAAAAAAAAGTTATTTTAATTTGAAATGGCTGGTACCCGACTTCCAAGGTTGTCGTAAAACAAATTCAGGTGACCAATTCCAAGGTCTTGGCCCTGGTAAGACCAAGGTCTTTGCCCTCGTAGGACTGGTGGCTCGCTACCCCAGTTTCTATTAGGGAGCGCGCTTTGGTACCATGCCTAGGGTCCAAGAGAAGTTGATTATGTATTTTGAAGTAAATTTATAAGTAAAAGTTTAAGCAAGTTCATTATTTACATGTTACTTGGATCCCAGTACAAGTTATGGTGAATGTAGAAAGCATGTGTTTTCTTTTAAGAGCATGAAAGTTTTAACAGTTACATGTACTTTTCTTTGTGTTTTTGTGAGTTAGAAAGTGCTTACTAAGCTATCCGCTTATAGTTGCATTCCTCTTATTGCAGACAAAGGAAAGGAAAAGTTAAACTAAAGAAGAAGGCGACAAGGATGGGCGTTGGTGTGTGTGGCAACGGAACCTGCGGAAGAATATTAAAATTTACATTCTTAAGTTGAAATAAGACCCCTTCCATGTTATTTATTTGCTTCCGTATGTTAGAGTGCATTGATAATCATTTAATGGTCTATGCGTAGTAAATTTTTTATCCATGCTTAGAACTAAGTTGCATTGTAGATTGATGATATGTGCACTTTGATTTGGTCATTAAATCATATAAGAATGTCGTATAATGTGAGTGGTAGCACTATAGATTGTAATTAAGTTTAGATTTTATGCATATAAATAATTCTTGCATGTATGTTAAGATAAAGTAAGTTAGTAACGTCTTCCTTACTAGTAAGAGAGGGGAGGGTGTTACACTCAACTTTATTATCATGCAGACTAAGTCCACCTGCAGGGTTTACAAGATAATCCTTATGAGATCCTCAAGGAGACATCATCAGCCTAAATAATTAGGACACAGATTCCTTCTATAATCAACAACACACCATATACATAGCATCATTTCCCAACTCATCGGGCCTCTTGATTTAATGAATAAATCTCACCCTTTGATAAGTTAAAGAAATAAATACTAAGTACATGTGCTTGTTATTATATAGGAATTAAGAGCACGCACATCCATAATAACAGAGGTCTAGTTCGATTATATAGTCAGTATAAATCAAACGACCTCAAACAGTCCTGCTCAATACACACAAAGTGTACTAGTGTAATTTTATAGTCAAGATAAACTAATACCAATTACACTATAACCGTTCTAATGGTCTATCCCAATCCATCTTGGTTGTGAGCTACTGTTTATAATTTATAAGGAACTGATAATATGATCTTCTGTGTGGCACCACACACCATGTTATCTACAATATAAATTAAGTGGACAACTGCATTAACATATATAAGAATATAAAATACAAATATTTGACCAAAGTGATTCTCATTTCAAATTATTTCAAAATAGATGTTCATACAAAAGATAGGCTTATAGTATACATTCCAATACTAGCGACAAACACTTTGCCTTGTGTGGGAATATAAAAGTAATATCTCTTCGTTTCCTTGGATATCCTACAAAATAGCACTTATCTGATTTGGGGCCTAACTTGTCTGAGACTTGACGTTGAACATAAGCCTCACAACCCCAAATCTTTATAAAAGATATCTTGGGACTCTTTCTAGTCCATATCGTATATGGTGTCTTTATGATGACTTTAGATGGAACGCGGTTAAGTGTGAAGACAGTCATCTCTAGAGCGAATCCCCAAAAGGAAGTAGGTAAATCAATCTGACTCATCATCGATCATACCATATCTAATAAAGTACAATTTCTCCACTTAGATACACCATTCCACTATGGTGTTCCAGGTGGAGTGAGTTGGGATATGATCCCACACTTAGCTAGATAATCACGAAACTCTTGGCTAATGTATTCACCACCTCGATCTGATCGAAGTATCTTAATACTCTTGTCAAGTTGGTTTTGTACTTCATTCTTGAATTCTTTAAACTTTTCAAAACATTTTGACTTATGTTTCATAAGATACACATAGTTGTATCTAATGGGAAACACTAGAAAATCCATTACGGTGAATTCTTGCAGAACAAAACTTTTTCCAAAAATGGATTTAAGTTGCCCTCATAGTCGATCAAAAAAAGTTTGATCGACGCATTTAGATCATTAGGCTCTTGTGTTTGGTTTACAGGATCCATAGAGAAGAATAACAATTTATTATAGCAAAAACATAAATTGTACCTCTTCTTTGCGGGATGTCTTTGAAGGAGGTGATAACCCCTAATTAGATTTTTAATTTTGTAAATTGAATTTATTTACTTTTATAGTATAAAATTTAAAAACTATATAAAATTCCACTCATATTGGACTCAATCAATTTTGAAAATTTCGCATTCAAAATTTTTTCGATAAAATAAATTCAAATTTCAAATCTTATTATAGCTTAAATTTGAATAAAATAAAGTTTTCTAAATAATAATAATAATCTGATAATACACGCCTATTGCAATCAATATAGATTTTCAATGATATTCTAATAAAATTAAATAAATAATTTATTTAATTAAATAAAGTTTCATTTAATCAAAGCATTAAGTCAAACACTAGTTATTCCTTGACACTCGAATCAAAGCTAAGAGAGAACATAAAAGAGGAGAAGAAACTCTTTGAACCCTAGTTTTCTAGTTGATTACTCACAAAACCTCTCTTGGTTTGACTCGATGTCACAAAAGTTTGAAAACACAAAAAAAAAAAAAAAATCTTCATCAATATTAGATATCAAATTTTATCCTATTTAAAAATTTGAGAGTTTAAATTATTTTTAATTTTTTTTAGATAACTAATTAAGCTAAATCCAACTAATACTTAAGTTTTAGGGTTGAATGAAAGTGAATCTAGGGCTAGGTGGAGTCCATCGAGTAACCATGGTTATTAGTATCAAGTGGATTCAAACTAGACACGATTTGAATTTATTTTTATTTTGGTAAGTTTAAAATTGAGCCAAATTTATATAAGATAGTCCAGTTTAATCTTATTAATCAGCATAGGAGTATTTTTTAAAAAGAAGTTAAAATTTATATGTAATTCCTTTCTCTTTCCATGCCTCGCCCTCTTCTCCAATGATCCCTCTCCTCTCTCAATCCATATCATCATTTGTCGTCGCCATTATGTCCACTGCCCACCGCCCACCGCCATGCTTATCGCACCCACCACTACATGGTACTCTTCTCTCCCTTAGCTTCTCTTCTCTTCTTCTTTATCTCCCTCTCTTTATGTTGCCAGTCTCGAGTCTAATATCGATGTTGAAGCATCTCACATGTTTGTCGGCATAACTCAACACATAGTTTTAATATTTTGTTTCAATGCATGCAAAACTTCTTTTCTACTCCCACACTAAGAAGTTAAACATGTTAAGATCTTAGTGTGTCTACCACCTAGGAAACTTTGACAAAGGCTAAATTTCAACCATGTAAGGCATGATTTAAAATTTTGTACCGTGTTGGACAAAATAGGCAAAACTTATCATTCCGCCCATCGGATTAATGGCAACCTCCTCGGGGTTGCGAAGGCGCCGCAATCCCGAGGCGACCTCCGTGGGGTCGCAGAGGCGCCGCGATGGGTCGCGAAGGTAGTCATGGAACGTCACGCAGACGTGAGACAACAGCAGAGAGGCCGGTCACTCGTGGCGTGGAACAGGGAGGCATTGACGTTGTTGTTGCTCACGTGGATGGAAGGGCAGCGTCAACGGTCAGACGTGCGGCGAGGATGCGAGACGACGCACAGGCGCGAGGCAGTAGAAAAACGGAAACTTAAGTTAATTAAACCTAGGTTAATAATTTCAATCAACTACTATCCATAAATAGAGATAATCTAAATAAGCTTAATCAAACTCTAATAGAACTATCCCATTAATATAAATATATATATATATATAATTTAGAAAATATATAATAATATTTTTTATTTATTTATCATATAGGGGTGTCGTGATCTCACATTTTTTCCTTTTTAAAAAATATTATTATTATTATTTCAAATTTTTTTAATATTTACGTTATTTTTTATTTTTAGTTACTATATTTAAAAAAAAAAAAAAGGACAGCCCGGTGCACGAAGCTCCCGCCATGCGGGGTCCGGGGAAATATCCATTGTACGCAGCCTTACCTTGCCTTTAGGCTGTTTCCAGGATTTGAAAAATACTGAAACCATATTGACACAGTACGATACAGTACCGAAACTATATAGTTCCGATCATAAATCGAAATTCTGATATGAGTCAAGATTTTAAACCATAGTGTAAGGGTAATGACGAACTTTGAAATGTGTCTCTTCCTCCCCCTCCCTCATGATGCTAGGATATAGCAATTGCTCCATTCTCCACCTCCCTCATGATGCTAGGGTATAGCAATTGCTCCATTCTCCACCTACTTGCTGAAGTAGGGTATATCAACTGCTCCCCTTTCAATGCTAACCAGTACCACAATCAACAATGATGGCATTGATATTTTGTTTATCCTAAATTCATAATGAAACTTTTAAACCTTGGTTTCAATTTTGATTATGTTCCACTTGTAGAATGATACTTTACTCGTGCTGGCCAACAAATAACTGGAAGATGAATTTCCATTTATGAATAGCAATAGGTTACTCTATATTAGATATCAATGCTAGCATGGGAGCTATAGTACCAATGATGATTATGCAAATTTAGTAAAGCAATGAAAATGAGAATAGTTTAGGGAAAGTGGAATTAGAGGTGAAAGTAGCAAACATATTAGCATAACAAGAAAAAATACAAAAGAACATCCTTAATAAACTAAAATAGGCAAACATAAATCAATAATGTGAAACATAATTGCAAAGACAATCACCCTTTTGAGCTTGAATACTCAAAAAAAAAAAAAAAGAAGAAGATTGAGCAGAACAAAGCTTTCGCTTATCAAAAATTACATATGCCAAAGGCTCATACGTAAAAAAAAAAATCACAAACGACAAGGGCACAACAAGAGAAGGGAGTCAAGCCATTAAGAGTGAAGAATGGAGCCTGACTAAGGAGAAAGCAAGCAATGACAACAACAATATCCTAAAAACCAAAAATTTTCAAGAACGTAGATAAGAAACATCAAGAGATGATTTCTTTTATTTAGCAACTTCGTTTTGTTAGGGTGTACTAGTAGAGGCTATCTAATGAATAAATATAACTAAATTGATGTAATATAGTTGATGAATAAGTGAGTGAACCTCACACACACTCTCACATAGAGAAAATCAAGTGGAAATTAATCACTACTAAACAATTATAGGGGCTCAAGATTTTTTTATAGAATCAACCCTAAATAAAGCAAGGAAATAAATAATCATAAAAACATATTAGACCATAATTGGGAATAGAAATATACCCAATTAAAAAATGCGATGACAAAAAGTTACCAAACAATTTACTAGATAAAAGAAAATCCTTATTTAAAGCTAAACTAAAGGTGCATCAATCTTGAAATATTCTCCCAATTATTTATTTTAATTGAAGATCTATCAATCTCAAATTATTCTCCAATTTATTTCTCTAATTTTGTTCCTTTTCTACATTATCTTGCATTGCTGCATTACCTTTTCCTTCTCTTCATTATTCTCCCATCAAAGCACTATTTACTTCAGTATCAGCACAATTCTCCCCTACCAAGGACTCAAAGTACATGAAGTGGGGATACAAATATATCCAAATAGTTCAATAGAGCCACACAAAGAAGCAAAGTAGAGGTGCCTCTCTAGTTGGATTGAGTGGTTGTTGCTCTATTTCTTCAAGTAGCATAGCTTGGGGACAACCGTCAAAGCTCATCTTCAATGATTCAAGCGTCTTCAATCTCTAGAAATACTTTACAACAAACTATGTATTATAGGTGCTTTTGTTTAGAGATATCATCATTGGGAATATACAATCGACTCGATCTAATAATAGGTTACTATCACAGATAGGAGTGCAGGAGTCGACATTGTCAAAATGCAATCTACAGAAAGAGGACAACTCGAATGGTCCTTAAAATGATAGTAAGTCCTTAACATTGAAATTGGACTATGTTCAAATTAATAAGCAAGTCGATAACATATGCATTAAACCTAATCTTTCTCATAATTTAGGAAGCACTAGATGAAAATATCTCCATGAAAAAAGACAAAGCAGTGACTTTTAAAATTCTTAAGGAATGAAATAAAAGTTGAAAAAACTCTAAGGGAAACCTGAATATTATGCCTGGAAAAGACAAACAACTTTTAAATTTATGAGGGATGAAATGAAATTTTAAAATCTCTAAGGAGCAAAATGAAATCTGGATGATGATATTAAAAATTGAGAAGGGAGGGTAATGAAAAATATGAAACCAATGGTAGAAAAATGAAATTTATAGAGTGCAATTGTTAGAAAACTTAAGAACTCAAGTGTAATTTTTAGTAGAATTAGCCTATAAGTTTCTACAGAGCTGATTCACAAGCTTTAAAGGGGTTAACATTATTATTTTTTCAATAGTTGACACTAAACCTTTTAAAGATAAATTTACCAAACTTTTCATGTTACAAGTGAAAAGGTAACTTTCCAACAGTCCAGGAAAAATATTTTGTAAATAGAAATTACCATGTTGAACAGCTAATGCCCAGTATCGAGCAAGCCAACACCTCTTGAGAACCACCTCCTCCTATAATTTAACCATTGATCAAACAAACAGATCAGATTTATCATTATATATTTGGCATAAAACATGTTCCAAGGAAAAATAATGTATAATGGAAATGCATACCATTTCCTCTTGGGTTAATATCATTCTTTGGGTCACACTTCTTAAAGCTTTTACGTCCAACTCAGCACCTCTGAGTTGATCTTCAACAGTTGTAACCTCATCTTTTGCAGACTTTAAAAAAGTTCAAATCCCAATCCAACATCACCCAAGGAGAAATTCAGATAATCACTTGACTAAAATGTTTATCAAAAAAGGAAATGATGATAAATGATTACTTGTTACCTTCAACTGTTGACGAAGAGATATGAGTTCCTCACTTTTATCATCTGTTGATCTCATAGCAGCCTTTAAAGCTTCCTAATATACCAAACAAACATTAGATTTATTGATCCAGCTTGGTTGAATAAAATATTAATACAAAAGGTTGGCATACAGAGAAATTTAAGGAAATAAGGAAACGTTAGAAGAGAGGGGAAAAAGGAATAATCTTTCTGGAACTTCTATTCCAGCATAGAATACAGTTACATGATTTATCAGATTTCTTTTCTGTTATCACCTATATGTCAAAATATTAATGAAAAAAAAATCATGTTCTATTGCAACCCCAAGTTTATAATGACTGAAGAATCCTTGCCATCATAATAGTTGGTTCCATCAGATTGGATCATGTAGCTATAATTCAAACTTCTTGATAGCGAGAAACCTAATCGAGAGTTGAGAAGTCTGTTCATTTTTTTCACACACCAAGCAAAGCAAACTACTGCAATTCTTGTTCATAAAGAAGATATCTAAACATGTAATTCAAAGACCTTTTTCTGAAGTTCATTGAACTTGGCACTAACATATTCTTGTCACAATGACTTCCAAGAAGTGCAAACTCTTATTACCTCTCTTTGACGTAGCACTGCCTCCTTTCTGCAATAAACATATCATCTTAGTTTGTGATACAAGAGGAAAGAAAACAGATAGGTTGTGATGGAGTCAGTACCATCTCAAAATATACCTGCTTAATAACCGGGCTTCCAAAGACACTCCTCCACCGAGATTTGCAACCTGCAGCAATGGTGATTAAGAAGAATAGTCTAACTATTAAAAGCAATGAGCTAAATAAGAGAGACATGAAGTGACTTGATTTCAATTTTTCCCAGCATAGAGCAATGACACAAATATAATGGTAAAAAAGAAATGAAAAAGAGAATAGTGTAGGATCAGAAAATACACATCTCACATCAACAAGAACCTAACTCTGGAGATGATTTAAGATGGGAAAAAAACATATTTCCCACCATCAGCAGGATGAAGAATCTACATTCAACAAAGTAAGTTTCAACAATCACTTATTGAACAAGAAGCATTGTCGTGTTCGCAATCTTCTTTCAAACTAAATGGAGGCTCTCTTGTCATTGGTTGAAGTAGAAAGGTTTAATACAAATTAATGGCGACTTAGAATTTTAATCAAGAGGCAAAGCATCGAGTAAGAGTTTGCACACGATAGCACAAGCTTCAAGCCAGCCAATAATAGCTTGAATCAGATGACATTATTCTTCTCGGTGAGATGAACAAAGCAAATTGCAAGATCTAAGGGAATACTAAGGAACAGACATTAGAAATTAAAGATACATGGTCTTGGTAAGTTATCATGCAAAAGCTACTAGTTCTCCGGATCAATCTATTTCAACAGGAACATTGGAGTAATTTTAGGTGATCTAAGTTTTAATCAAGGATATGATCATCAGTTACTGAGAAATTGAACAACATAACACAAGCTTCAAGCCAGGTTGAGCCAAAAACAGCTAGGAATCGAGTATTGTCCAATCGTAAGAAGAGGCAAACAAGATGTGTTTGGCAAACCGAGTGGATTGGGAGAACCGGGGATTGTTTATATATGCTTGTTGATCTTCACAAATTGGATGAAGTGTTATTGATGTGTATGAATCATGCATAGGTTTTTAGTCTTATTTAAATCCATTTATTGCATTATATGAACATATTTTGCATAAACTTCTAGCTTTTGCATTCATTTCATCTTTTTAGCTTGGATAATAATTCTTTGTGTGTTTTATTGATAGGACGTGAAGATATTGGCGTTAGAGCATATTTGGAGGTGCAAAGTTAAAAGAACAGCATTGCAACATGATCCACGGTCAGACCATGATAACCACCATGGCCGTAGATAATCCAAGAAGTCAGATTGCACGGGAAGAATCAACCGGAGGGAGCAGCAAGATCCACGGTCGTGGTGGCTACTAAGTAGAACAAAAGATCAAGTTAGGGTTGTGGAGCGTCAAAGACTGCGCTGTCCTATTTTTAAGAAATTTTGTTAGCTCCCCTTATTTCTAGAAAATTATGTTAATCTCCCTTTATTTTTAAGAAATTATGTTAGTTGTCCCTACTTTTTAGGAAATTATATTAGGGTTGCCCTACTTTTTAGAAAACTCTGTTAGAGTTCTAAAACTATAAAAAGAAGCAAAAGGGACGGCTATAAGGCATCTGGTGATTAAGGGGATCTTCCGATTCCGTAATAGGGAATTGAGGAGGAGGTCGTATCGAAGACATCAAAGGAGCTACAACGTTAATACTTATATTTCTAACATTATGGAGTAGTTTTCTTTATTCTAGGATTAGGGAGTAACCTGATGTTAAGTTGACGATTGATGTTTGTGATCTCTTTTATTAATGATATGTCTGATTCTTGATTCAGTTTTAGCATGCTTAACTGTTGATGTATTAGCGTACATTTGCATATATTAGAGATTAGGGAATAGACCAAGAGGTGAACTCTAATTTCGGATCTATAGAATTGGCCCTGAGTGTTTGATCATGAGAATAGTTCAAACTCTTTCGAAGATAATATTGGTTGTCACAGAACGTAAAAAATCTATCCTGATTGGATTACCATGAGAATATGAGTCGCATTAAGATAGATACATCAATGTATTTCGCGGGGAAACACCGGTTACCTTAGGATAAACCACCTTTGAGCATAACCTAATATTGAGATAACAAAGAGAAACACAACTAAATTGTCAACAGTCATCGTGGTAAAATGGAAATCCTAGGATTGTCTTAAAGTTTTCCCATCACTTTCATTCAGATTTCTTAGTTCGCTTTAATTTCACAGCTATTCCCTCATTTCGACTCATTTAGATAACCTTTTTTGTACGTAAACTAGTAGTCAACAACACGGTCCAAGAGGACGATATTTTTATTACTTGACGACAATCGTGCACTTGCGATTTCACACAGCATCAAATTTTTGGCACTATTATTGGGGACTGTGTTTTTATTGATATTAATTTTATTTGCAATTTGGTTAATCTAGATTTTTATTTTATTTTTTTCTTTTTTTTGCTGCTATTTTTTCGTTCGTTCGTTCTTTCCCTTGCATGTGAACAAGTTTCTTATATGCAAAGATGGGTGATCTAACACTAAAGTTAGATCAATTTAATACTGTGAATTTTGCTGATATTTATTGTAAGATTTGTGATGCAATAAATCATACAGTTGACAATTGTCCAATAATATTTGCACCTTCACAAGGAGTACAAGGGGAACAAATGGATGTCATCTACAATTACAACTAATGGTCACAGAACGATCTGTATTTGGACAGCTATAACCCTGGTTGGAAGAACCATTCAAATTTTTTTTACGGGAACAATCAGGATGAAACTGGGGAGACAACTATGAACCACAACCAGAATTTTATTAGGCACTAAAATCCAACATAGAAACCTTGCTAGAAAATTTCATTGTGACTGAAACTAAGCAAAATGAGGAGTTTAGACAGCAACTTGCGGAGTCTAGACAACAACATTAAATCACAAGAGACGTAATCAAACAAATAGTAGGTCAACCAGAGACACATCCTATTGAACATTGTGATGCTATCACTTTGGGTGGTAAAATTTTGAAGGATCCTAAGGTGAGTGAGGAGGATAAAAACGGTATAAGAAACGAAGAAGTTGAAAATTTTATTGTTCATGTTGATTTTATTATATTAGAGATGAACGAAGATCTTCGGACCCCCATTATTTTAGAAAAGTCTTTCTTAGCCACCACCGGAGCCATAATTGATGTTAAACTCTCTTTGACGGTTAGTAAAGATAAAATTGCATTTGATCTATCTGAGGCTACTAATCAACCTTTTGTTGAGAATGTTACAGGGTGGATTGTACAGCAAGTGGCGAAAGAGGAATCACATGGGCGTTCCCTTGACGACCCTTTGAAGTTGAGCATATTTGATGGAGGCTCGAGAGATGGTGACACCAAAGTTAAGAAGTATCTTATTCCTACACGAGTAACGTTTAAGAGATATGACAACCCTTTGAAGTTGAACATATTTAATGGAGGACCAAGAGATGGTGACACCAAAGTTAAGAAATACCTTGTTCCTACACGAGCAAGGTTTAAGAGATATGACAACCCTTTGAAGTTGAGCATATTTGATGAAGGACCAAGGAATGATGACAGAAAAGTTAGAAAATACCTTGTTCCTACACGAGCAAGGTTTAAGAGATACTCTCTTAATGAGTCTATTAAGAGAGGAAGGAAGCACAACTTCCTCAAACCCCACGCTTCAGATTGAATATAATAGGGGTCAAGTTTATGACCTAAAGCACTTCTTAAAAGGTAACCCAAATTTATTTTGCATTTTAGTTTTTCAATTTTCTTTTGTTTTGTAATTTAATATTTTAATTTATTTTTTTATGTATGTCCAAGACACCCAAGAGTACCAGGTCTAATTTTTCTGAGGAACCAACAAGAACCACGATCGTGGTTCATTCGAGAGTAAAAGGCTAAAAATTTCAATAGAGATAGCATCAACCCGGCCTACCCATGGTGAGCACCACAGTCGTGGCCCCTTTGCACACTAAAGAGCGAACATCTATCTCCAGGTCATTTCTATCTAGCTCAATAAATGTTGTTTATACCGTTAACTCCTTTCTTACATCGAGTACAATGCGATATTTAAGTTTGGGAGGAACTTTGGTTAGTTTGGTTTTAGTATTTCTTTTGTCATCATGTCTTTTTATTTGCTTTTATTTCATGCATTATCATGTTCATCATGTTTATCATATTTCTATTTGTTTGTTTCTTATAGCACGACATTAGCATGTTAAAATTTAATGTGTTTTTGAAAGTATGGTTATATCTTTAACGATTTATTTTTTGTATTATAGTAGTAGGACGAGAGCATTGTTGAGTTGGAAAATTTCATTGTTGGTCTACTTGTTAAGTATCTCCTTCACATAAAATTTGATTTCGAGAGTTAAAGTATCTGAAAATAATTACTATTCATTACATTAGACTAGTACTTTAGTTTCTTTGGGGACTCCCACTATATTTTGGTTATTGGAGAAATACTTAAGTTGAGAGATTCATCGAAAAAAATAAAAAAAAAATTATGTGAAAGATGTGAAAAAAATAAAAATAAGAAGCAAATTAAGTACCCCTTTGAGACCAAGTGGTTACTGGAAAAATACTTATTGCATCTTAGATTATCTTGACATCGAGTGCTCATTTAAGACCAAGTGTGGAAAATGCAAAGCGTTAGAAAGGACAAGCCTTGCGAATGGTAGGTAATGTGCCTCTTGTGTTGGAAATTCTAGAAACACAATGGAATGATGAAATGACTTGGATTAGTAATAGATGCTTTAGAGTTAAGTCACATTGTGAAATAATTCATATGTCTATGCTCATTAATCAAACTACTTGATAGGATTAAATGAATTCGCTAGGGATGATGATGTTTCATTCACGCATATTAGTTTTAATTGTAGGTTTTGGTTGAGGATAAGCAAAAGTTTAAGTCTGGGGATATTTGATGTGTGTAAATCATGCATAGGTTTTTAGTCTTATTTAGCATAAAAGCTTATTCATTTCATCTTTTTAGTTCGGATAACTGCTGTTTGTGTATTTTAATGACATGACGTGAAGATCTTGACGTTGGAGCATGTTTGGAGGCGCAAAGTTAAAGGAACAACATTGCAGCATAATCCACAACCAAACCATAGTAGTCACCACGGTCGTGGATCATCTAGGAAGTCAGATTGCCCGTGGAGGATCAATTAGAGGGAGTAGCAAGTTCTATGGCCAGACCGTGGTAGTGATCACGGTCGTGGCAACTACTGAGTATAACAGACGATCAAGCCATAACACACCACAAGCAGGGCGTTCTATGGCTGTGGTGCATCAAAGACCATGCTACCCTATTTTTAGGAAATTTTGTTAGCTCCTCTTATTTTTAGAAAATTCTATTAGCCTCTCCTTGTTTTTAAGAAATTCTATTAGCCGCCTCTATGTTTTAGGAAAGTATATTAGGGTTGCCCTACTCTTTAGAAAACTTTGTCAAGGTTCTAAAATTATAAAAAGAAGCAAAGGGGCGGCTACAAGACATCTGGTAATCTGGTGATCGGGGGATCGAGGAGGAGACCGCATCGAATACATCAAAAGAGCTACAACGTCAATAACTTATATTTCTAACATTATAGAGTAGTTTTCTTTATTTTAGGATTAGGAAGTAACCCGATATTAAGTTGATGATTGATGTTTGTGATTTCTCTTTTATATTCTTGATTTAGTTTTAGCATGATTAACTATTAATGTTTAGAGATTAAGGAATGAACCAAGATGTGAACGCTAATCTCGAATCTATAGAACTAGACTTGAGTCTTTGATTACGAAAGTAGTTCAAACTCTCTTGAAGATAACATTGGTTGTCACAGAGCATAAATGGTCTATCCTGATTTTGATTCGATTATCATGAGAATAAGAGTCATGTTAAGGTAGATACATCGGTGTATTTCGAGAGGAAACATCGATTACCTTAGGGTAAACCACCTTCAAGCATAATCTAATATTGAGGTAAAAGAGAAAATCACAATTTAATTGTCAACGGTCATCGCGATGAAACCGAAATCCTATGATTGTCTTAAGATTTCCCATCACTTTCATTTAGATTTCTTAGTTCACTTTAATTTCATAGTTATTCCCTCATTTCGACTTGTCTAAATAACCTCTTTTTTACGTAAACTGGTTAGTCAACAATACGATCCCAAAGGACGATTAATTTATACTCCTTCCATTCACGACTAGGATCGACCTAAAGGGAGAAAGGAGTCTAAATGGCCTTTGGGACCACCCTGTCTACACATCGCTGCGCTCGTACCTTCCATTCAGGACCCTGTTGCTGAAAGGCTACAAGTTAAGAGCTCGAGCGAATGCGAGAGGGCATTGTAAGATACCAATCAAGAAAACCTAGATAAAGTAGCAGAGGTCGGGTCCAAATAAATTGAACAATGTTTATTACTTGACGACAACCATGCATTTGCAGTTTCGCACAACATTAGTTATTTTTATGATTATATTCCAATCAATTCATGTCTATCGTAATCATAATGTACCTTAAATGTTATTCCAATGTGAAAAATTAAAAATAATGAAAAATGAATTATTTTTAAGTAAATAAAATAAATTTTTATGTAATTAAAGTGTCGTGTCAAAAGGTAGTTATTTGTTAATACTCGAACCAAAGTTGAGGGAAGACCTAAAGGAAAACAAGAAGCTCAACACAATCTCATTGAGTCATAGTTTTTTTTATCGCTTGCTCACATAATTTCTCTCAATATCTCTTGACATTACAGAAATAAAAATACCAAAAGATATTCACCAATATCATATACCAAATTCTATTCTATTTAAATTTAGCATTTTGAATTATTATTTAAAAATTTTAGATAACTAATTAAGGTAAATGAAATTAATATTTTGATTTTTTATAGTCGAGTGGAAGTTGGTTAGGGCTAAATAAAGTTTATTATGTCAATATAGTGATTAAGATCAAGTAAGTTCAAATTGAACTCAAATTAGATTTATTTTGATTTATTTAAAATTAAACCGAGTTAATATAGCATTGTTTGGTTCAATAGTATTTAATTAGGTTAGTTATATTTCATAAATTTAGGAATTATTTAGTAATTTTATTTATAAGTTATTTATCTTCTCTCATTTCTCTTTCACCTGTTGTTTGTCCGTAGTCGTCGTGACTCGCACACTAGCCGTCCCACAGTCTCCCACCGCCTAAAGTGCTCAGGGTTCGCAAGAACGGTCATGGCGACCGTCGCGGACTCTACCGTTTCAGTTCCAATATCATTTTACGGAACAGTTGCGACATGGATTTATAATAAAAAAATAAAAAATAGAGAATTAGTAAATTTTTTTAAATAAATGTATAAATTACATTAGTAATAAAAAATAAAATGCATAGTATTTATCCCCCGGTAATAAATTTTTCATCGTATTGTTATACAACTATCACCCACCATTTGACCAAATAAATAATGATATATAATTTTGACTCATAAACTTTTTAAAAACTCACATAATAAACTATTATTTATTCATAAATAGATCTTTAAGCTTATAATTGGTGTTTAGAATGATAATTCAACAATCATGATAATGAGTACACATATTGAACATTTAGAACTTTATTGTTATATATAGGATAGACATAAATTATAGAAAAAATAAAAGATAGTAGATATTTATAGTTTTTATTTAGAATCTAAGTCAATTAATTCTAGCTTAAAGTATCGAAAGACACATTTTCTTTATCTAAAGTGTGGATGTGGATTTGGATTTTTTTTTAAATTCAATCTAAGTACAAAATTATATATATTTATTTAATTCCTTTTTCTTGTATATTTACAAAATTATGAGTCGTATAAATACAAAAAGGAAATATTCAAAGTTTTAGAATTTTGAAAGTTCATAAATTTAAATTCTAATAATTTAAATTAGGTGTGCAATAAATTTAAAATCTAATAAATTGTGTCTGCTCATCAAGCATTATAACGTTATTACTCTTTGATTTGTTTAATGAGTTAATCACAAAGGATTATAATTTATTAGTAATTATGAGTATAATTACAATCATTTTAATTTTCAATTTCTTTTTAATACATTTTCTTAAAAATAATTAATGTTGTGCTAACAGTTTGAGGATGTGCCTACAACACTAAACAAGATAATAAGAATAAATGATAAACAATCATATCCTAATCCTTCACATCAAAAACTGCATTACATTTCTATTTAACTAACAACTTGGTTTCAATCATGCTTATATGACAAAAATATATAGCTAATATTTATTTTTGAACCACATAAAAATAAAGAATTCTTAATAACTTAATTGATTAAACCAAAAAAATTCAAAAACTTATCTTAAACAAGATTGTTTGCCAAATATATTGGAAATGATGGTAGAAGAAATCAAACGAAGGAGGAGCTTAGCTGACAGTAAGCCAAAACTGAATATGTTCAAATTTCAATATGATTGTGTATGTTGTCAAATCCTATAAAAAAGAAGACAGTGATGTGATAGACATATCAAATCTGTCTTTTTTCTTTGAATTCAAACAAAACATTAAAAAAAAATCAAAGCAAAGTCAAATATGCCTTAAATGCAAACAAAATAGTAAAACAAGGATCCAAAATTCCAAGTAGTTCCGTTCCATGTCATTTTTTTTGTTTTTTGTCGTTATAATACCCAAGAATGTCATCCCATAGCAACCAATGTTATTTATTGGAAAGTTGACACGGCATGAGGCATTCCCATGCTGGAACGCCCATTCCGGTCATTCTGCATCCGTGCCGACAAACCATGAAAGTGCTCACCACCTACAACAGCCTCCCTACTCACTCTACCTATTGCCTGTCACGCCCTCTCTCAAGTAATTATTAGTATCGATGGAATCAAAATATCTCCACAATGGCATAATATTGTCCACTTTGAGCTAAGCCCTCATGGCTCTGTTCTTGAACTCTTCCTAAAAGACCTCATACCAATGGAGATATCTTCCATCCTTTTAAACTCATTATCTTTTCCATGTGTTTTAGATGTGGGACTATGTTTGCACTCTTGCAATCCAACAATCCTCCATCAAACAAAGGACCACAGGCCCCCCTCAAACGGAAAGCCTCCGTTTGATGTCCGAATCCTCGACCCACCAGGACCTTCTACCCCTCGATCCACCCGACCTAATAGGACTTCCTGCCTAGTCGCAACTAGGACTTTCTGCCTGGTGTCTGGTCCTCTTGATTCAGACACGGGAGCACCCACTTCCTTTGTTTAAAGGTTCAACCCACATGGTTAGATCTGGATCATGGCTCTTCCGACAGTTAGTCCGGTGAAGAGCGACCTCGCTCTGATACCACTTGTTAGTATCGATAGAATCAAAATATCTCCACAATGGCATGATATTATCCACTTTGGGCCTAAGCCCTCATGGTTTTGTTCTTGGGCTCCCCCAAAAGGCCTCATACCAATAAAGATATCTTCCATCCTTTTAAACTCATTATCTTTCTCATGTGTTTTAGATGTAGGACTATGTTTGCACCCTTGCAACCCAACAGTAATTTCTCTCCTCTCCCTCGATCATTCTTCTCTACTTCTCTCTCCCTCTCTTCCTGTAACTTTGATGTCAATGCCAAGCATTTCGCATGTCAATGCCAACCCAACTGACATAGGTTAGTACTTTAAACCTTTCTCCTTTGATCACCCTCTATTTATCTTGGTTTTTCTAAAAGTAAGACTATAGCAATTCTAGAGATACTAGTAACAAAAATTTAACAAGCATTTTAACCTAACAACCATTAGCTAAATTCATCTTGGCATGCTTTTGTAAATGCCAAAGCACATCGATTATAGTATGATTCTCTTCAAATGGGTGGCATAAGTCATATAAGAGAATAATACAACAGAGATCACTTGTGCCAAGTAGTGTGGGTTTTAGTAATTTACTAGAATAGAAATTGTGTCATCCAACATAGTATAAAATGTGAAACCATAGATTATCTAGATCAAATTGACAAGATATGTTGGCAAATTGAATGCACCAAGCATGTGCTCGAATGTGCCAAAAATATAATGAAATCAGATCTTATAATGCAACTAAATAAAAGAATGGAACTCCACTTATCATTCCGTTTATTCCTATTCTTATTCCTCTTTCATTCCCTCTTACAAAACATATCCTAAGGGAAGTTGAAGTTAACAATATAGACACATAGGAATTATAAGCTATCATGCAAAAGCTACTAGTGTTAAGATTGATAGCATGGTTGCACATCCGATTAGAGGGGGAGGGCATAAATAGGCGGCCCTCACACAAATGTAAACAATGAAACTATTAGTAGCATATATGATCATGTGTGTTGTTGTTCATATCAAAAGTATGCAATGGAAATAAAAAATAAGATAAAAAACAATGCTAACAAACATATTTAGTGTGGCTTAGAGGCCCCACTCTAAACCATAAGCTATGACATGTCTAGCGTTACCCCTAAGTTAGTTATACTAGAACTGCCTCTTCACAAGAGGTATCGGGGCACATCTTTTTCAATTTCAACTTTCGGATTTATAATGAAACTACTTTTATCTAATATAATGAATGTAAAGCTAAGATTGAAACAATTGTCAAGAGCTTGACTTGAAGCTTTTAACCTTATGCAATCTCTTGGAGACCTTTGAGCAATGTTAGCGCATGTTCAGAGGAGTATTTGAAACTTTTTCATCCAACCCCGCAAGCTCAAAACTCCGCAAGATATTTTATAAGCAAGGTTCCAATTGACACATTATGTTCACCTCTAGTCAACTAATGGCACAAGTGATATTGAATAACCAAGAACTATATCGCTAGTCAATTGAAAATGTTGTCTGGTCAACTGCTCAGACTCTAATTAACTTGACTAAACCTCTAGTTGACATTTGTTCAAACAGAAACATTATGCATTATGTTCAAGAAACATGTTTAGCCAAATCCTCAATCGACTAAACTGCTCCAGTTGACTGAATGCAACTTCCAGTTGCTAGTTAGTGGCCACTCTCAACTTACTTCTTCGTAAGCCTACATAAAGTTCCAGAACCAAGTAAGGCAAACAATAACTTGGGACCAATAGTCTCCAGTTGAAGGTTTCAAACCTAAGTCACTAGATAGCCTATCCCTACCGGATAAAGACATCATCCTAAACACACCATCCCAATGATGCTACCCCAAAACACGATCTTTAAGATTACATTTCACTCACATAATCCCCACACTTTTGTACCTCCAGGTCTTCGATCTCATTAATACTCCTCACCCTAGAGTCTATGTCACTGAGCTCTAGTCCATTAGATGCACCAAACTCACCCAGCATACACTTTGCCATCCAATCCTTGCCTCCAAGCTCACCTTGTTTTAAACCGCCATAGAGTTCACCCAGCATCGAACCTTTAGTCCATCAGATGCATTAAGCTCCTCGAGTTTGCGTCATACCATTTGATCCTCCTTGTCTTTTAAGTTCACCTCGTACTAGGCCTTTGGGCCATTGAACCTACAATCTCATGATTGCACCAGCAATCATTAAATGCTACTTGCTCTACAATCCACCTCACTAGGCCTCCAATCAATTGGATGCACCAACTTCCTTGATTTTGTTTAATGTCAGCTAATCCTCCTCGCCTCAGAGTTCACCTTGTACTAGACGTCTGAGCCACCAAACCTACAGTCTCACAGTGCATCCACAACTGTTCAATGCTTGCCCTAGAGTGTCCTCCAAACTCTTCTAAAATTCTAACACTCATTTGAGACCTCCAAACCATTGAGCACAAACCACTCAACTCTACTGAGTTAACTAGCTCGGCAAGTTTTAAGTGCGCTAACTTGCACATATCAAAAATATAGAAATACAGGTAAAAGCTAATTTAAACCCTTGCTAAACACATTAAAACAACTTACTCAAACCCAATCACTTGGGAGCATTGTTTCCTCCAAGAACTAGTTCTTTAGATCAATCCATTTCAATAGATGAGCATAGAACTTATTGTTGACCTGTAGTTTAATCAAAGATTAGAAATCAGTTGCTAAGACATTTGTGCCTGATAACACAAGCTTCAAGCAGATTGAGCAAGACTAACTAGGGACACCATCTATGATCTGATTCTGATTACTCCAACCAAGAGTAATGTGGTATGCAAGAATTTAACATGCATCTATATTATTTAACCCTTTGCACACTAGCACCTTGCTGGATTTCTATGATCTGTAGCATACATGTGGTATGCAAGAAAGGGCTGAAAGTCACTATGGTCTATTCAAAATGCACATTTTTGTTGAAGATGGATCCAAATTTCACAGTAGGGGGGCCTTGAATATGTCAGAATATGCAGACTAGCTATGATACATACTGGATGCATTTTCAGTTCTCAACATAATGTTGGCATGCCTTGATGCCATAAGCAGTTTTATTCTAATTCTGTGATTATATGGCTGCAGTAAACAGAACCTTAAATGCACCATAAGAAGGTTTATCCTGATTCTTCGATAAAAAACAACACAATATGGCTGCAACAACTGTGAACTTATAATGCAGGAGACTTTAAAATTACGCAAACAATTACAAATTCTAGGAAAAGTGAAGTGATGCATATGACAATGAAATTTAGAGAACTTTTATGAGATTTGATGAACCATGGATGCTCATCAAACATAAAACTGTTTGGAAGCTGAATGAAAAAGATGAGTGAAATTAGCTAGTACACAAGGTTTACAATCTCAGTAGTTTGTGTCAGAATCTGTGCCGGTACCAGTGGTACATCCAAAATTAGACAGGCAATATAGTTTTATGGATATTTATGCCAGCACAAAACCAAAAAAATTGCCAAAGACTACATGATCAGCCACAGTAATCAATGGTGTAATATGCACAAATCAATGACATTTGTGAAATGCTAGTTATAAAAGGTATGTCTAACTGCATACTGACAGGAAAAAGAATGAGGTAACAAGAAAGAGGGTTAAGATAACCAAAATAAGCCCAATTCCTGCAAATTGGTCAAGGAAAAAATCATCCACAACCTGTTTCTCAAGCTCCGAGACCTGATCTCTGCTTCCTTCCATCTCTCCTCAGCAAGTTGAAGCTGTAGGAACCCCAAGTATGCCAGAATGAGAGCAAATAAACATGACCCTGTTAACAAAAGCTTGGTAATAGCAAACCTTTTCAAGCAGGCTGTAGTTCTCTTCTTCTAGCATATCCAGCTGCAAGTCGAAAAAAATGAGTCTTGTTAATAAATTCCATTAAAGATGAGTTTTGCAACTAAAATCATTCAAATTGATCTAAGATTTTCTCATCTGTAACATTGGCCAAAAAAAAAGCATGAAAGAGTAGCCTTCTCTAGGCATTTACATTGTATAACTCCAGCAAGAATAATTTTCTTAGATATGACAGAGATGAAGTACCTTATCTTGAAGTGCAGAGGCCTCACGCATTTCACCAGGCTCCCTAGTTTTCACATGCCTTATGTCTGGAAAAAATCTGTAGCATAGATTAACAACGACTAGAACCAAAAGAGCACAGCATTTTATATGATCTGTAATAATTTATCAGAAATTAATATAACCATTTTAAAGCAAGTGAAGACTTAAAACCAGCCAATTCAAGAATGTATTTAGGAGACTGCATAAGCACTCTTTTTGCACCGGTAAACAGTGAAGGACTGTTGCTTCCTCCCATGTCTACAAATGTTGCAGAGTAGCAGGCACATCCACCATCAAAGAACAAAGTATGAAATCAAATTCAAACTATTCAGGAAGTTAATTAACAACCACCGAACTACATAATGTGACATGAATTTACAAGCCCTGGTGCTTTATATCAAATGACGGAAAGGCAACCATTTTACCTCTTATCTCTTTGTTTCTCTGCAGGATCTATATTAGGAATAGAAGAGGGGGTCCTTATTGTTGTTTTAATTTGAGGCATCATTGGTGCAGTGCGAACTCGTAGTGTTGATCGGCCGGCTGATGTAGATCGAATAACTGGAGCTGTTTCAATGACATTCCGACCTAGCTAATCAATTTTAAAAAATAACAGCATTAGCATGATACACGCCTTCATCTGAAAACTAGATTAAGAGTTCTAATAATTCTACTCATTCATGATCACAAGCAAAGTTTTCATAGTCTAACCTGCTGGTGTAAATTTCAGAATAGTAACTATGATACATACCCATTTCTTTCACAAAAAATAAATAAATATTCATAGCCATAGATCAAAAAGACAGATCTTGCATTATGTTTTTTATAGGCCAAACTTCAGCCATTGGTTGAGCTTCGTAATCAGCAGATGACTCTTTGAAGTTCACTTCACGTTAATTATGCGGATGACAAACAACCCAAATCAAACTTATCAGACTTGGGTTAGATAAAGTGAGGCTTCAATTCATTGATCTACTTGCAGAATTCTGAAAAGCAGTCTAGGCTACCACACGCACAGACACCTAGGCATTTTTTACTAGGAATGCATTACCTAAAGATGCAATCCCTTTAGGTTGTTTGGAGTGGACAAGGTGGCTAGGCAAGCCCTAAGCAAACCAAGTAGATCATCATGTACTAAGAGGAAAAAATTTTAGTTAGGTTCATTTGATCACTTAGACGAGGATTTTTTGGATGTTTTTTATCTACTAAAGAAAATTAATTCTTGTAATTGTAAACCACTAAACCAACTTTTGTGATTTGCTAGGATGCAATTTGTAAGTGAAATTAAATGTGTTGTACAAATAATAACCACCTTAAATATTAATTATATGCATGTCACAATTTTTTTCTGAAATTATGAATTGAAGGATTAATTAGTATTATTTGCTTGACATATTACAGTCCTTTGCATCAATATAAATATTTTTAATATCTCTAATAGAGACCTCATATGCCCCACATACCAGCATATCACTTTTTTTAATCCATCTTTATTGATTAGAATTAAGGGTCAACAATGAAACACATGTATACAATAATCAAGCCTACCGATATTATAGGTTTGGTTGGCCTAGATCAACCCTAAAAGTCAGCTACTTATTTCTAATGATATTCTACAATTTTATCTGTTTTGGGCATATCTAATAGATGAGAAAAAAAAATTCAAGTCATATTTTAGTCATTTCTAAAGAAAGAATCTCTTCAATTAGTTATTGTAGGCACATAAGATAGTTAAGGTTTAACTTTTTTAAAAAAAAATGTTGTTCTTTATTTTTGTTCAAAC
>NC_133875.1:868063-889646 GCF_044706935.1 Curcuma longa
CTTGTCCCGGCACGCATTGACTTGGGTATTTGATTACTGATTAAGAAGCCATGACTCACTTTGCTTCTTTTTCTGCTTTTAATCAGGCATAGGATTAAGGAGTTGACTTCTACAGAAAAAAAAACAGTTGGATTAATTAAACATGCAGTTGACCTTCAAAACACTAATCACTATTTGTTAATGATCTTTGTTTCTGTTGAGATCTGCACCAGGAAGCTTCGACCACCTTCTTCATGCACCAAGACTGTAGGAGAGAAGATGGAGAAAAGGGCTTGAGAACAGCTCCTACACACAAGAGGAAGGTGAGATGGAAGGTCAGGAGGGTCCTGGCGCGACCACTCCGATGCTTAAGTCAGTTGAGGGGAGAGGTGTCAAAACTCAAAGGAAGAAGCAAGAAATATGAGATCGCATACCTTTCTTTGTTAGCCAACTGACCTTTTATATGTTTCAATGAAGATGAGTCACATCAAGGATATGACTAGGGTCCCATCGTCGTTATGAATGTGTCAGAGAGCAGGGCATGGCCAGCACTGATGTCCCATCACTGACCAGCATTTAAGGGAGTATGTTTCAACATTTACCGAAGATTTGCTATGATGATATACAGGAATGTCAGGAGAACATTCATAACCGTACGACAGGGCAGTGGTCCTTTCTGGGATTAGAGCAGGTTAATGATATGGAGTACACGCCCGAGCCGAGCGGGTCCTCTCGGGCGATGGGGAGGGGCCATGGACCATACGGGGTTGAACCACCTAGACCCACTTGAAGTACCCAATGATGTCTTATCTTCGAGTGTGAGAGTCGAAGTGACTTTGCTTGCCTGATGCGAAAGGATGGGCACCACTATAGGAATTACCCGAGCCAGGCGAGCTTGCCATATTGCGACACCCGCGTCTCGACAAGGTACCCGTCGGGAGGCCTCGTCTCGGTGGTGGAATAGGAGGATTCGGCTCGGTGGCTTAAGAGGATTCGGCTCGGTGGCTTAAGAGGATTCGGCTCGGTCCCTACTTTCGACCCTGAGAGGAGTACTCTACTGGGTGGGTTCATAGGACTCGGTTGGGTCTCTTCGTCCGACACTGAGGCCTTCGCACTCAACACCCTCTGTCTGACTCGGCTAACCGGGCCGGACACACACACACCCATAACAATCTTAAATGCTCGATTATGACATGACCTAGCTCCTGATTTAACTATTCTGATAAATCTTGATTTTTGCCCTTCTTTCAAGGAAGCATCCACTTTCTGAACATATATATATACTTGCTCTGACATTATCCTGAACCATTCATAGAGATACCATCAAGATTAGAAGTGATTCCCTGGCTCAGTATCTACAAGAAACCTGAACATGCATAATTAGAAACTGCATGCAGTTTCCAATACTGAACCTGTACAAGAAGAGACCAAGTACAATTGCACACCTGTAGATCATGCTCCTAAGGATTTGAAGAAGCAAAATAGATGAGCTTAATGTTTCATGCATGATGGATGAAGTGGGCTGAGTGAGAATAGATGGCACATATTCCTCAGGCTTTGGCCATTCTTCCAGAGCATCAACAGGAGGCAAAAGTGCGTGCATGGATTCTGACGCAGTGGATCCTGATTAGTCCTACTTTACACCAAAAATCAATAAGCAAACTGATATGTTAGATTAGAAAATCAATAGTTAACTTTAGATCGGCTCTCTTAGCCATCTCAATCTCGACCACCTTGATCATTTGGTCGTTAGGCTCTCTCAACCATCCCGACTTCAATCATCTCGGTCACTCGGTCCTTCGGCTCTCTCAACCATCTCGACCTCGACCTTGACCATCTTGGTCATTTGGTCCTTCGGCTCTCTCGGCCATCTGGTCACTCGGTCCTTCGGCTCTCTCAGGCATCTCGATCTTGACTATCTCGGTCACTCGGTCCTTTGGCTCTCTCGGTCATCCCAACCTCGACCATTTCGGTTACTCGGTCCTTCAGCTCTCCCGGCCATCCCGACCTCAACCATCTTGATCACTCAGTTTCTTTCTCGGTCATCCCGACCTCGACCATTCCGGTCCCTTGGTCTCTCGGCCACCTCAATCCAGAAACTGTCAAAATCTCTCAAGTGTGCGAGCTCTGTCAAAAGGATCAGGACGGTTACGAGATTATCAGGCCTAGTCCCCTGAATCCACTCATATCTACACCTACAGTCAAAAGGTAGGAATAATCAGCATTGCCGAGCCATAGGGTTGTTATGAGGTTGGCAAATTTGGTCCCCTAGATGCCATATGTCGGAGCCACTTGACATCGATTATCAGAATTTGCCCCCTCAGTCACGACAGGGGTCTGTCCCCAGGTCGACATGGATATTCTTTCTCGTAAGTATATAATCCCTCCCGCAAGTATAAAAAAGTCTGCTCCCTCGACTTCCACAACTACATACACTTCTCCTTCTTCCTCCTTCCTTTACTGACTTGAGCATCGAAATGGTCTGTCGGTAATCCCCAGCACCCTGCTAATCCATTCATTTAGTTTTTCTTTAGCTCCCTTCATCGGCAAGAGTGACGGTGCATGAACTGGCATATTATTGATTAATGATTTGATCATCTACGACATCCAATCGGAACAAATTCGTTGAAGAAAGAATTTATCGCATGCAAGTACAACTTGTGAGGCGTCATCTCCTTGTTGGATACTTGCACTAGGCTCCAACAAAGATTCCACTGATGTGATCTGTCTATTATTCCTTCTCTAGATTGAAGAGCCTTTGGTGAGAGGGACGAATTGATCACCCTTTTCCACTCAGATTCAAAGGAAATTTCTTCTTGAGCTTGAAATTCAATATGAATCTTTAGATACTTATCATCTGATTTATGGGCGCTATCAAATTATAGTAAGTATAACAAAAGAAATCCTTTCTTTATGCATTAGAACAATTCTTCATCATTTAAATCACTCATGAGTGTTTCCTAGTACTTTGTCTGTGTCAATAAAAACATCTTGAAATTTTGAATTGGTGTAAGTCAAAAAGTAATGAATCGATGCACTTTTATTTTGCTTGTTTTTTACATCTTACGTTTCCATAAACCTAAGGGCGACCATATGGATAGGTAAACTTGGCTAAGTTTTCTTTCTATTAGAATTTTCTTTTTCAATGTTTTAATTTGATTTTGTTTGTGCATGAATAGTGTTTTTGCTTAACCTAAGGACCCAACCATATGAATATGTAAATTTGGCGACATTTTCTTTTCTACTAGAAGTTTTTTCCCTAAACTTTTAATTTGTTTTGTTTTTGCAAGAATAGTCTAATGTTTTTTTCCCGTAATAGCGGATAATATTTAAATTTGTTGAGGATGTTGAGTGATATATAATATACATTTCTAAAAAAGGTCAAAAAGCTCTTTTTAATATATAAAACAATTTAAAAAGATGTTTTTATATAAATAACATATTTTACTATTTAGAAAATGCACCCATGAAAATTTTGTTATGATACATTAATCATAATATTTGATTAAATTAGGTTAAAAGGCTAAAAAAATTTAAGGTAGGTAAGAATGCTGTTTTGAATGATTTTTTTTTATTGAAGTGGAAGATTTGGGAGATTAAGATATTGTTTGAATAATGAAGCTAACATAACTTTGAAACTAAGAAATCTACAAATTATGAAATATCATTTTTGTACTAATTTATAATTAAGCTTAAAAAGGTCGTATGATCTTATTTAATTATAGAGGAATTAAGTCGATAGATTTTTGTAAAAGAATGATAGATAGATAGAAGCATAAGAGGTGGATAACAAAATTTCTGGAAATCTCTTTGGATGTGTATCAAGAAGATCAACTATGAGATTGCTAATTTGGAGCCTTAACAAATTAGAGGACATCATTTTATAAAGTGTAGCGTGCTTATTTTTGTGTCAAGGGACAATATTGGGCTTCTTGTGTTCCATTATACTTTGCAATTAGTCCACCAATTGAATTTGATCTTGATAGACAATTCAATTTAGTGATATCAATATGTTGAGTCGACTTGATATATAGGCCACACCAACCTTGTAGGAAAAACCCTAGTCGTGTGACCCAGACATGAGTGCAATCTCTTCAAATTACTCCAATTTCTTTTATAGTGGGAAGGAAAAGGCTACATTTCCTATAATATGAAATCAATTGAATTCAATTAAGAGGTTAGCAATATGAAATCAATTGAATGATGAGGTTAGCAATATGAAATCAATTGGGGTTGTGTAACAGAAATTGTAAAGTTGCTGGTACATCTTCTTCCACCCCATCAGCAGTATGGGCAGAAATAAATCAATTGAATAAAGATGTTAGCAATTTGAAGGAGTTACTAGTGCAAATGGATTAGGAAATGAGACAAAGAAATCAAAAAATTAGTGATTTATGCCAACAATAGAACTTCATCATGCAACATCTTTAGTTAGCTTCCACTTCAAGTCAGATTCCTCCCGATGTAATGGTGATAATGATGGATGATTATGATGATGACGATGATGATTGTGTTTGAATTGTTGTGTATGAATGTTATTTATCACAAATTTAGTATTTTTGAACATTTGTTATTTGATTAAGTTTGTGTTTTTTTCCTTCAAATTTGTATTTTTTATTGGTGTTAACTTATTTCAAACAAGGTCGCCAAGGAAGGTGGTGAAAAATAGAAATTCATATAAGAAGAGGTGAGCGTTTACATTAGTTTTGTGTTAGTTTATTATTCTCTGTATTTTCATCTTAACTATCTTAATTTTTATTTGTTTTTTTTATTAGGAAAAGGAAGAAGAGGAAGAAGAAGATCTTTTGTTAAATCTTAGTTTTGTTACATTGTCTAGTTTGACTTGAACAATGTTATGAGATTTTTTGTCGATGATGATATTCTTAAATTAACTTTGTTTTGAAATTTATCTATACGTACGATGTATCAAATTTTGTATGGGATCTTTGATTTGCCATACATGATATATCAGATTTTGTTATGGGATCTTTGATTTGTGATTTTATTATGAGATCTTAGATTTTGTTATGGAATCGTTGTTTTGTATGAATGTATCATATATGATGTTGATTTACAAGTTTTATTTGAATGTATCAAATATGATGTTGATTTACAGGTTTTATATGTATATGTATCTTTGTTGATTTACAAGATGTATCTGATGATGTATTTTTGTTGATTTACATGTTTTATTTGTTTGTATGATGATGCATCATATTTATAGATTTGTTGTGGAGAAAAAATTATAAGTTTGTGACAAATTTTGTGACAAAAACTTTAATTACAAAATTTACTAATTTACAATGAAAATTATTTTCATTGCAAATCAACGACAAAAATAATTTTCGTCGCAAATCAATGATAAAAATATTTTTCATCGCAGATCAGTGACGAAAACAATTTTTGTCATAGAGCAGTGATGAAAATATTTTTCATCATAGATCAATGACAAAAATTATTTTCATCGCTAATTAACGCAGAAATTCTAAAGTCGTTGTTTTACGATGAAAATTTTTTGTCGTTGATTTGCGATGAATTTTGCAATAAAATTTTTTTGTCACAAATTTTGTGACGATGACTTATTAGTGATGGAAAAATATTTATTGTAAAATTAGTCACAAAAAATTTTATAATGAATTTTCCTCTGTGCAAAATTCATCGTAAAACTTGTTTTTTTGTAGTGTGACGAATCTGAAATGGTAAGTGAGACACGTAATCTACCATCAGATCAACTTTATGATGTAATAAAGATGTTATCTAGATGATTATGCAAAGTAAGGAATAAATGCATGAAATTGAAATAAATTAAAATTGAATTAGAAAATAGACTAGAAAATTCATGCTCTAAAAAATTAAGGATATAAATATAAAAGTAAGGGAACAGATAAAAATACAAAAATTAGCATTAGAATTTGTTTTAGTAGTTCAAATAATCTAAATATGTTGTTAAAGAACCAAAGAATAAGATTTAGCCAACAAAGATTAGAGTTTTGGAGGATCAAATTATAATTTTAGATACACTAGGGGTCAAATTTTAAAAATATCAAAAAAATTATTCTACAGAAATATTTGATAAATCCAATTGATATAAATTTATTTTGGGTGACTCAATTTATTCTAATCACTTAAAAAATATTTTAGAATAGTCAGCCATGAACATGTTTGAACATATAGTTGACTCAATATGCATATAAATTTTTTTCTCTAAATATTCTGTTCAAATTTTTATGCAAAAATAATTTTCTATGATATTAGAACATGTTTTCTATCGCTAGGTAAAATTTTATGATTTTTGAGCACTTTAAAATTTTTCTAAAATTATTTTTTAAAACTAAGTATATTGAAATTTGAAAATTAATGAAAACTAATTTTAAATTAAAATTAATTGTTTGTGATAGGAAATATTGTGTTGTGTACTTGATAATTATTTCATATTTTCTGTTAATCCCAAATATTTTTTTTTAATTTTTAAAAGGAGGATATTTGATTTTTCATATTTACACAAACCTCAATTTTTGGTGTTGTCAAAAGAGGAAGAAATTAAAATTAAGTATAAATGCAGAGAAGTTAGAATTATTTCAATTTGTTTGCACTATGCTTGATTTACTTATCATTGTTCATTTACCCTAATTTAAAACTTAATTTGATGAATATCAAAAAGGGAAAGAATGTTAGTACCATAATAGTGTTTTGATGTATTGTTAAATAAGTTTAAAGTTAGGTCCTTATTATGTTTTGATATGTGTATCTAAGTGTGTAGAGACTTAGGATAACACACATGTATCCGATGGCTAAGGAACATCGAGATGACAAAGTCATAGCAAAAGACGCAAGCGAGTGAGAAGGATGGCACGAAAAAGGAGCTGATAGGCTCGGTGCATCCGAGATACAATGGGCTATAAAGAGTACTCCGGTGGAGTGAGAAGGACGTATGAGAGTGAGTCGGAAGGGCTTGGTGCATTTGAGGGATGAAAATCTAGAAAGAAGACCACACAAGGCGACCAAGACATAGTCTATTTGGGTGATCAGAGTGTTACCCAGTCGACTGGAGGAGGCTAGCTTAGAAAATAATCAAGTCCAACCGTTGACCATTCCAGGTGCATGGATCATTTCCTAGTGCCCAGAGTCAAGTACCCACAACATCTCTAGGTGCCTGGATTCCATTGCCACATCAACAAGAGTCATTGCCACAACGAATCAGGACGCCATCCACATTAGCAAACTCCAAGCGTCCAGAATGCAAGGAGTCATCCAGAGCCGTTAATGGACCATTGCTAGAGTGGATTAAGTTCGATGAGTTCAAGTTCCCGGAATGACTCCAAGCGCTTGGAGGTGCCACGTTAGCACAAATGGTCAGATCGAGATAAAGGCTATAAATGGACTAAAGCTCAAAGAAGAAAACAACACGCTCAAATTCGATTGCTGTTCAGTTCTATTTTACTTTATCATGTTTTAACCATTGTAAGAGACTACTCCACTTTTGACTTATGTTCGAAGAAGGAGATCTTAGTGGAGTTTTTCATAGTCTTGGACTAGTAACCTCTTGTTTGCAAACAAGTAAATTCACCCCCTTCTTTTTTATGTATTACTTAGTTTCAAATTAATGTGTATGTCCTTGCTAGTTAGCTAGCAAGAGAGATTGAAGGTTTTTTTAGATCGCTATTCACCCCTTCCCTCTAGCAATCCGAAACTGCTTCTGCTACACCAACAACACCCCCTTTAGGTAAGCTTATTCTACAGATATGAGTATTGAGGTTGAAGTGAAGGCTAAGTCTTCTTTCCTTAAGATGATATTGCCCCGGCTAGGGGCTTACGATTTATCAACAATTGTCACCTAAGATACAACGATCTAAGTCTCAAAATAGGAACATTCTAAATTTTGAGCCCTGGCGAACTTTTGAAGCCTTGGAACTCTTAAGAGAGGAGAGAACTCAAGAGAAGATTTCACAATTTGAGAATTGAGTGATTTGAATCAAAGAAGTAAGGCTCTTTTTATAGGAGGAAAGGTTACTCCTAAAGGGTGAAGGGTGTCTTCCAAGAGGTGAAAAGACATAAATTGTGTATTTTTACTTAAAATATTATCAATTACTAATTAATTGATTCAATTAATTAATAACTTAAATACATATTAATTACTTAAATTAATATTATAACTGTGATTAATATGATTAATCATTCAACTAATATATTGTAAATATCAACTAATTGATATTACAACCCTCTATTAATCTTTTTATCAATTAATTAATCTTTATCAATGGATTAATACATTGATAATCAATTGATTAATTTTATAGCTAAAATTCAAAAATTAATTCCGATTTCACACTCTTCAATAGTTTCATAATTCACACCTACTTGAGCTAAAATTCATGTAATCCTATCTATGAATCGGTGCGAGCTAAAACTTCTGTTTGATCATACTGGACAAATCCTTCATTAGACATTAATTTATGTCTACTCGTGAAATAGTCATCATATTCCTGTTTAATTTATTGGTTACCAAAACTAAGAACTTTGATGCTACATTTGGGTAAATCACTAAGTACTTTGCCACAATTGCCCGAGAGCAAAATTAGATATTTTCTTACAATTGGGAAGGATGATCCAAAGGAATATTTTCACCATCATTATTGCCTTCATGCCACATGATTTCAATAAAGACATGAATATGCCGCTTGGGGCATGGTGCAACGATAGGGTCATTGGTGGATTCTCCATACCGCCACAGTTCGATTCTCGATTGAAGCATGCACGTGTTTTATTTGACAGAAAATATTATGAGAAGTAGCACAAAGTATGATTACCTAAGTGTATCGAACTACCATCTAACGGAGCACCCTTCTTGTGACTCATGGTTCTAATACCTAAATGGAGCATGACACTATAGCGATGGGTCAATCAAGAAAGTCGACTATTAGTTGTTGGTAACTTCTATGAGATTGGACTGATCATCTTTAGGAATCTTAAAAAATAAAATCTAAAAGGAATATTTCAAAATGCATAAAGAGAAATAAATTCCATCAATTTCTTTCTCATTGGACGTTCAAAGAAAAATAATAATGAAGAAATATTACTAAACATAGTTAGGGTCAAGTTTTCTTCATTGGGGGAATAATATAAACAAGGAAAAGAATACTGCAAATAAAAAATAAATATCATATAAAAGAAAACAAATTAAAAATAATTTTAAATTAATTCATCCAAATTAAATTAAAAAAATTAAAAATCCTCAAAATTAAAAAATATTAAAGATTTACACATCTAAGATAAAGTACAGAAATTTAAAATCTTGAATAAAAAATATTTAAGATTGTCATATCGATAATAAATAAAAATAAATTAAAAATTATCGCGTCGGATAATTAATATTTTTTATTTTAATAATAAATAGAGAATCGATTAGATTAATCTATGTTTTTATTTAAAACTTTCCACGCGAGACGACCTGGGAAAAACGAAACGCAGGCCACAATGGGAAATCTTTGCCATAAATAGACAAACAACGCAAAACGTCACTGCCGCGCTCCGCTCCGCCTCCGCGTGCCTTCCTCCTTGCAATGGAAGAATAGATCTCGCCGGCAACACCTTCCCCCTCCGTCGCCGTTGCCTCCTTCCTCTATGGGTTCTTCCCACTCCCATTCCCAAGACGAGACGTCCGACGACGACGACGATCACGAAGAAGAGGAAGAGGAAGAGGAAGACGGGGCCTTGGGCTCCGGGAATCGTAACCCCTCCAAAGAGAAGGTGCTCGAGCAGGTACCCGAGATCCTCCCCTACCTCGCTGCCACCTCGCCGGTCTCCCCGCAGCCCTCCGCTGGTGGCACTCCTCGTCTCCTGGGTCCCCACGTCAAGGTTTGGGACCCCTGTAACGTCCTCATCCCGCCGCCATCGTCGCCCGTGTCGATGTTCGCCCGTGTCCCCGCCTCGGATTCAGAGGATCGGGTGATGGAGGTTCTCCTGATAACCCACGGGGAGTGTGCCGCCGACATCCGTCCCGATCTTGTCGGTGGGCGATGGCTGACGACCGCAGATCTGACGGCGAACGGGGAGCGGCAGGCCAGGGCACTCGCAGTCTTCCTCAAGTCGCACAGCGTGAGGTTCGACGAAGTCTATAGCTCGCCGCTGGGTCGGGCAAGGGCCACTGCCACATTAATTTGCCGGGTATTTCCCTCCTCTCTTTGTTTCTTTGATTTCTACATTCTTCTTATATTGGTACTTCCTACTCCCAGTTCCTAGCTGTCTCATAATTAATTTTCCATTTCCTGCATTTATCTTGAAATATTTTTAGTAGGTCTCCACAGTTTGGCTCTTGCCATTTTTGTTGTGTGATACTGAAGTTTCTCCCATATTTTGTAGCTTAACCCCAATTCTAGATCAATCTACTAAGTTCAAAATGTGGATTCACTGCATTTGCCTATCTTTTCGTTGTGTGGCTGGGCAAAATTATTCAATAGTTCTGGATGATTGTTTTACACATTATCTTCACCGTGGCCTCTTCTGGTCATATTGACTGTGGGTTGCTCATTGGAATTTTTATGCTCATAAGGAAACAACCTTTTGAACTTCAGGATAGTCAACACGAGCTTATGTAGTAGAATTACAATGTACCGCTAGCTTGAACAGCTAAACCTTTTTTCCATCAACTGTGTGTGACCAATGCCATGGTGTTACATTTAAATAACTAGTTTTTGGAAGAGTTATATGAAGTATAAGTTGGATCGTTCAGTAGACTATTCAAACCATTCTTTTACTCTTATAAAATTTTATGCTAATTAACTTAAAGTTGGTTGCTTGGTGGCAAACCTTCATTAGGACAATCTAGGTCATGCCACTCTCTTCTTTTCAGGGGCTTCAGCAAAGTTGTGATTTGAATGTCAATTGTTTATTGAAGTTGCTTAATTTTTTTTTTTCATCAATGTTATTGATTTTATCTTCAACCGTTTCTTTTAGCTTTTATAATTTTCTATATGATTTTCATTAAATATATCTGTCCATGCTACTGTTCAGCAAATTTTGGCAGATCCTGTTTGCAAATACTACAGTCCATCTTTTATTCACACTTTTATTTAGCAAACATGTTTTGAGGATATGATCTTTATTGAAAGGGGGTGCATTTTAGGCAGTTTGTTGGCTTTGAATGACTACTTGACTGTCAAAAAAAAAGTCTCAATTGATTGTATAAGATAAAGAAGTTTGTCAATGTCTTGAACATTACGATGGAGTGACCACACTTATTTGTCAACTTAGGAAAAATAGGTGAAAAGAAATAGTCAACATATGTAGAATAATATCACTATTGAGGTTTGCAAACTACATTTTAAATAGTTAGTTTGGTTTACAGTTTCATCTAATCTAAATTTGATAACTAAGAAGTTGCTTGATCACACTAGAACGTTTTTAGATTCTAATACACGAAGTGTGTGCTTTCAGGCTGCTCTAACTTTTAGAGAATCATTATAAATCTTGCATATAGGTTCATTGAAGTAGAAATTCGAGATCAATATTTGATTTGATTCCCAATAGTCCTCCCATAAAACTAATTATTTGTTTATTCATTGAATAGACAATAAACAACATAGAAAGGACTATATTTTTGTTTATTTCCTTTAAACAAATCTAGGATATATGCCATTTTTCAATTTTCTAAGTGGTGAGGGAGCAATTTATACTCATTTCTAAAGATATTATCCAATAAGGTATCCAACTATCGAAACATGATCTGCGTATAACCCCTAAAGTTGTCTAGAGTATTCCCTAGGTAAATCATGGGCCTTCTCGTTTGTGAATGAGCATGTTGTCTTGATGATTGACCGAACCCCTTCCCAAGCATCATTTATTTTAAATTTGATTGGTCCAACAACATAACTTCTTGGTAATCATTTCCCTATTACTTCATCCCTTAAAAGATCTTGAATTTTGCAATTTTTTTTGGAGAACAAATTGTTCGCTTCAACTAATCTCCCATGTATGTTAGTCTCAAATTGAGCTCATCAAATTTATGGTAAAAGGTAGCTTTAGACAATACAAATCTGACACCTATTATTCATGACATTGAGAAATATTGGATCAAAAAGTCTACCAATATACTCTTCTGGACAATGAGGAACCTTCATTTCTTCAAAGGAAGTGGAACTTGAAATTGCAGGACCAACCATCTCTATCGCTGATATGTTTCTGCTTATTCACTCTGGCAGCATTCAGTGAAAGGTCCAATATACACTGCAAAATATGCTCCCAAACTTATCCCATCTATGATGACCATAGCATATGGTCAGTAAGGTATTTTTATAAACATACCTTCAGTTCTTGCTTGAATAACTTTAGCAAATTGAACCAAGATTTAAAATCTCAAGTCATGTTGGAGTTTGATATCTGACTAGAACGATATTATTTCGATATCATGTTGACATTCTAATGCATGGTGTTGATGAAAGATCGGAGGTTGAATGAGGAAGGAGATGTGTGCCGAGTGGTATCAAGTTTCGGTAATTTTCTAAAACGATATATTTTGACCATTTCGCCTGACATGATACGTGATTTTAAACCATGGATTGAGCAACATCTCCCTATCACGGAAGCAATACCAATTGAGAAAGTCAATATGATGACAATGCATCTTGACATGATCTACTAATATCAAGGCACATGGCTAAAAACCAAAGATTTCTCATCCATAATAGTCTATAACATTAAAGGGAAGGAGTCACCTCTCTCAGAGTAACTCAAATCCTTTAATGCTGAGGCGACTTGACACTGGCTGATTGGATCGTGATAACCTACAGTACAAATCTTGCTATAAATCAAAGGTCTTGTTGGAGCTGGTACCACATCATTTTAAGAGGAAGCACCATAGGCTTGCAAATCATGATACAAAGTTAACCCTCCTATGTTGCTCCTTTAGATCCTTCTTGATATCTTATCTTGAGCCTTCTTCTTCCCTTGTCATCTATATTCTATGATAGCTCCTTCCTCTGACCATCCATAGTGGAATAGGGTTCACACCCCTTGAAGAGCTTCTTACTCGCCTACAAATCTTGTAAATATTTCTCAAACCATAAATTTCATATTTGACTCCATAAAATAATCAAATAGGCCATATTTATGAAGAAGGTGGAGTTACAAATAGAGTTGTAGTTCACCTATACTTGATAATTTGACATTTTTAGCCATTCTCATCCTCAATTAGCCTCACATGGAGGCTAATGCACACTAAAAAAAAGACATTGATTTAAGTTTTGAATTTGTAATTGTGTTGTTTTATGTGTACGGAGTTTGCTATTTTTTAATTTGGTAAGAATAAGCGTATTTGCAAGGAGTGGTGCCATGTGCTTCCTTGTTAGCACCAGCTCAGCCTCATCAGCAGTGACATGAATTGACCCACAATAATAGTTAAATTGTTATTTTACTATCAACTAATGCTAAAACATATTTGGGTGCTCTCCTTCACCATCCAATCCTCCATATCTTTCCCTTCACCTGTGGTTCCCATCATATGTCCTCGACATTTTGGTTGTTGGGTGCTGCTTACTATCTCTTTTTGTCAGATCTTCATTCTTCCATAATCTTCTTATGATACCATAGTTTAATGGATGATTTTCCTGAAGCAAATATTGTTTTCTCGATGGTAAATTTTATGAAGCTACTTTCATGTGCACAATTCTGTTCTTTATTCAGTTGTTTACAACTGCGCTGATCAAATACAGTGATTTTGCAGGAGCTTGGTTTTGCAGAGGAGCAAATACAATCCTCTGAAGCTTTGGTTGAGATAAGTCAAGGCCAGTGGGAGGGTTGCCTTCAGTCAGAAGTTTACATCCCAGAAATGGTTAATTTGATAGAAAAAACACAGCCTCATTTCTGTGCACCACAAGGGGAATCACTAAGGCAAGTGGTGTTTCGGATGATTGAATTCCTCAACAGGACAGTTTTAAGATTGCCTGAGAAAGTGGTGGCTGCTGCAGATTCGTTGATCCATCAAAGTGAGCCAAAGGAATTCACGTATACCAGTTTGTTTAATTCTATTCAAGACCGAGATGGGCCTCACTGGGATCTGCTTTACAGGCTTAATCGACCTGCTTCTCAGAGAAAGAATTCTACTAAGAGCAGGCTTCAGTTTGTGACTACTGGAGAAAATGAGACTAAAGCCGAGTTCTCCAGAGAAGTTGCTCTACCAAACCTTTTTTCTGATGGCAGTAGACATCCCACCACCATTGGAATATTCACACATGCAACCCCAATTAAATGTCTGCTCACTGGTCTGCTAGATTGCAGTCCTGTGATGACTCAAAAAATATCCATAGATGATTCTTCTGTGACCGTCCTACATCACTCACTAAGAACTGGATGGCAGATAAAGAGGCTCAATGATACAGAACATCTCAGGCTTCTTTAGACCATGTCAGACAAACCTTTCTGGCCATATTCTTTACGGGTATAATTCGTGTTGTGAATAGACAATTTCCAAACAGAGATTCTTGGTCGGTGATGTCTTATCGGTACCATATGCTAGATATCATCCCTATTCAAAGATTAGTGCTGAAGAGCATGGAGAAACCGCAAGTTAGCTGGTGAGGTCAGACTGTTCGTATGTATTTTGTATTGTTCAGCACCAGTTCCAAGTTTCTCAGGGTGCTCATATTTTAACTTGCCTATAATTTATTTAGCCGATCAATTTGAGGTGCAGAATACCTCTTCACCACCTCTTGTTGATGAATTTCCGATGCAATATTGTCATTTTTTTCTCTGATTGCTGCTGCTATCTCTTATCGGAACAAAATGCAAATCTGTTTGACTGGTTCAAAGGGAGCCTAGAGATACTGTAAATACCAGAAGGATGAGAAGATTTTGGTGAGAAGGATGGCCGCGTAGCCTTATTCATTACCGAAAGTAAGCATTACAATGAAAAATAACTCAACTACATCCTCTACAAGCAGCTGGTTAAGGTTACAATTGTCAGGTATGTCTATGGCAGTTCTCCCACATCTAGTTTCCCCTAGCTTCATGCGCTAGCAAGTCGGCCTTCTGGTTATCCTCCTGGGAGATATGGCAGCATTGAATTGCTCAGTCCCAAGTGAGCCACCTTACAGCCTCAGCATCATCAATTCATAATTCATGCAAACTGTCACCTCCTTGTATGATGCAACAAGCCTTCTTATTGTCTATCGTAACTTTTATCCAATAAATATCTGACACCCTTTGCTCAAGTCCATGTAGCAATTTGGACTATGGCTAAAAGTGTTCTCTCCACAAGTAGTCTCTCTTCTTCCTCCATTTCTTCTTGTCCACCAACAATAGCAAACTCTTGTTTTTTTCTTCTCATTCTCTTCCTTTCTTTGAGAGGGCTACAAGGCCCAATCTAGTTCTCCAAGCCTTCCCCTTTAACTAGCTATTTTACTTGAGTGGTTTTTGAAGGATTAAGTCTCTATTTGGTGGGTTAATACATGAATTAATAATACACAACAATTGCTTTAAAGATTAATTCCCATTAAGTGATCTAATACTTGTTGTATTAAAGGGGATTTAAGTTATTGGATATGAATTGCATGTATAGATCTAATAACTTGGTGCGTTAATATTAATTGGTTGTTAACAGGTTATGGATTTTATGGTGGATGATCTCTACAAGATGGGCCTTGGGTATAAGAGGAGAGAACATCATTCCATTGGGTATGATACTGAAATTGGGTTTCTTCCTCTTCCTCCTCTTTTCCCCATTGAGGCCAGATCTCGATTGTTGCCTAGATCAAGATGTTCCGCTACGTGCAAGAACTTCGCTCAACAAGTACGGGGATTCAATGACATTGGCTCTTGATTCAGGTTAGCTTGCCTAGTTCAAGACCTTCTGCTAAAATGCAGAAACTTCGCTTAACGACAAGTAAGGATATGATTCAATGACATTAACTTTTGATTCAAGTCAGCCCTTTTGTATGCCATCGCATTCGATTTCCATTTTAACCGTGTTGACGATGCTAACTAGATCCTCTACATGCCCATAAAGTTTTAATAGATGCATTGTAGTGCTTTCAATTGGTATTAAAGCTTAAGATTAGTTTATTATCGCCTTTACGACATAAGGATTGTATTTTGATGATTTGGAAAATACACGTCGATTTTGTAGCGATTCGACTTTGGAGCTACGAATGGATGTATATCCTTCGAATCTAGGATTGAAAAATCTAGGATTTAACCTATACTTCGAGTTTTTCACGTTATCTCGCGAAGAACATGAAGAATGATGCAGATTTAGGATTTTCCCATGTCGTTCTTGTGTTGAAAAATCACGTGCGAGTAGCATAAAACAAATCTTGTGACTAGTAGTCAATTGATAAAGATTTCCCATTGACTGTTAAGCTAAAGATCGGGCATAGAACGCTTTCAGCTTGACTGCGACATTCAATTGACCAGTCGATTGATATGCCAGAAATAGTTTATAGAACATTTTTAGCTTGATTGGAGCATTCAATTGATGAACATCAGTCGATTGTTATAAAGTCCCGATCGACTGCTGCTCACAAAGTTGTGTACAAAAGGTTTTTTTAATTGATTGGAGCATTGACTGATGCTATCAGTCGATTGCTATAAGGTACCAATCGACTGTTTTCCATGGGATTATCCATTGAATGTTTCCAACTCGATTGGTGGGTTCGACTGATATTTATTAGTCGATTGCCATAAGGATAAATCGATTGGAGGTGGATGAACTTGCGCATAGAAGCCTTCCAACTCAACTACTGCTAATCACAACCAATCGATTGTTGTGTCAAGGGTTTGACACATAAGGTGTCTCAGTAGATTGAAGGACGTTGACAATTGATGTGTGTGATTCATACCCATATTATATACCCTAATTTGCAATGTATTTACTATGTTACATTAGCATATTTGCATTATTTTCTATTGTTTTTCATCCATTTGCATTTTTTTTTGTTTGGGAGACTGCTTTTTTGCATGTTATGTTGATAGGGCGTAAAGATCTTGATGTTTGAAACACAGCTAGCCCGTGGTGCTTGTCATAGTCGTGGATCATTCGAGAAGAAGAGTTAGCTGAAATGCATCAAATTGGAGCTTCCAGAGTGGAACATGGCCAGACCGTGTTGGCCAACATGGTCATGCTCCTTGCTGCCCTTGTGACAAGCCGTTGATGCAAAACAACAGAGCAAACTTATAGAGGTCATAACTTTTAACTCGGATTGAATTACGGGATGTATAATATATCAAATTGAAGCTCATTCAAAAATCTACGGTTTGTTATAGGATGGAATTCGTAATAATCTAGTTTCAGCTCCCAAAACTTCATTTTTGTGGGACATTTGGTAGTGCTTCTCCTATTTTTAGGAAAATTTATTAGCCTCTTCTTGATTTGAGGAGATTTGGTCAACCTCTCCTTGATTTGAGGAAATTTATTAGGAGAATTAGTTAGCCACTCCTTTATTCTACAAAATTATTTTAGAGTTATCCTATTTTTAAAAAACTTTGTCAAGGCTTTAAAGGTATAAAAGGAGGCAAGGGGCAACTATTTAAAGACATCAAGGGATTCTCGAAAGAGACCCTAAAGGTTGAGTGATTGCATGACAAGGAATCGAAGGGAAGGCCTCTCCGTGTAAGGAGTGGAAACTTCGCCGACGCCTAGAGCAATTGGAGTTCAACCGAAAATGACTTTTTATTCTTTTCTAAACTTAACTCTTATGTCTTCGTTTTGTAACTCCATCATAGAGTAGTCTCCCTAATTTTAGAATTATGGAGTAACTTGATATTTTGTTTGATGAGTTTAATGTTATATTTAAGAGGTGTCCTAAGGCAATCACCTTATGGTTATACTATTTATTGGATAAATAGAAATTCACTATTTGAGTGCACATTCTCTATGTATTTGATTGGATCTTAAACTCATTTATTGAATGTCTGCAATACAATTCATAACATCAGAGAATTTATAATTGGATCACAACTAATGAGCGTCTCTACATGTGCAATTATGAATGTATTGAAATTATCCTTAGTCGAGGAATTGAAGAGCATGTATGTTATCGATTCTGTTGAGATTAGTATGTTTTAAACTCCTTGATTTACCAAATAATCGATCTCACTGACCGGAGACATTAGATGTTGAGAGTTAAACGTGGATGCTAGTTAAATGTTGGTGCAGGAGAGCACCAGATGATCGAACTTTGATTTTGATGATGACACGAGGTTCAAGTTAAGTGTGTGGTGTGTACTGATGTGTTTATCTAAGTGTGCAGGGAGCACAAAAAAAGTCCTAGTTGAGGCTAGACAATGAAAGTCCTAGTGGAAACTAGGCAAATGAAAGTCCTAGTGTGGAGACTAGGCAAAGGAAAGTCCTAGTCTGGAGGACTAAGCAGAAGTTTTAGCGGATCAAGTGCACCAGGTGAAAGTCCAGGCAGGTCAGGTGGACCAGATGCATGGCAGAAGTCCAGGCAGGTCAGGTGGACTAGATGCATGGCGGGAAGTCCAGACAGGTCAGGTGGACCAGTTGTTTGGCGGGAAGTCTAGTAAGGTCAGGTGGACCAGTTGTCTAGCAGCAAATCCTTGGGGTCTGAGGATCGAGGCTAAGTAGGAAGTCCAACAAGTCTGGAGGACTTGTTGGCAAACAGGTAAATTCTCTCGAGTGGAGTGGGTAAGGGCGTGTTTCCAGTGTGGGAACAGTAGGCGTCGGTCTAACCCAGGATTTCATTTAAAATATGAAGTTAAGACCATAAATAGTTCAAAAACTGTTTACTCCTTCCTATTACTTTTCCTTTGTACTAACTTGTAATGCAGGAATGGAGGGGCAGGAAACTTTGATTTTGGTGCCCTTATCTAGAATCTAGGCGACCGGAGTCCAGGCGCCCGGATTTAGTCCAGGCGATCGGACGTCAGCGGAACCAGGCCAGCGGAGCAGTGAGGTGGCAAAGTCACAATGGTTGGGACACCTCAGCTTCCAGACTCTTGGATTGGTTCCAGGCGCCTGGATTCGGATAAACGCTGCGGTAGTCAAAGTTCATCTGGAACCTCCACGTCAGCATACAAGCGCCCGAAAAGGGATACAGGCGCCTGGAAGTGCCGAGTCAGCAGCGCCGATGGTGGATCGACAGACAGCGTGGAGGCGCCTAGAAAGGGTTCCAGGCATCCAGAAAGCCCAATAAAAGAGCTTCGAGGGAGACCCCTCAGAAAAACAACTCAGAGCAAATCGACGACTGTCTGTGCACGAAGAAACATCCAGGAGGTCGTCGTAACGCCGAAGTTCTGCACAGAAAGACTACGACTCTACAACTTCGGTAACACATTACTGATTCTGTACTTAATTTAAAAGAACGATAATATTTTTACCGTTCCTATTTTTGTAATCGAACAAAACTCCTTTTCGTAAGAAGGAAGTTTCATAGTGGATTATCCAACGTAAATGATCAAACGATCGTGGGCCTTGGAGTAGCAGCCTGTGGCTGTGAACCAAGTAAAAAAGTCTTGTCTCTTTGTGTGTTTGCATGTTTTACAATTTCCGCTGCAACATTTTTCCTATTTTACTCTGATCGATCGGATTTATGAATGAATATGAACGAACTTTATGAAAATTAAAAAATACTACAGATAATGCTATTCACCCCCCTCTAGCGCTCTCTTTGATCTTACAATTGGTATCAGAGTGGGGTGCTCGAACACAGTGCAGTCATTGGTCGAGCAAGTTTTTTGAAATTTTTTGAATTTTTAAAAAAAGTTATTTTATTTTTCTCTCGCATTGCTAATCCAAGACCAAGTCTTGGATCAGTTTTCTTTGTTCTTTCTGTGTGCAAGAAACAAATGACCCATCAGGAAGGATTCAGTATCGCAAGGCCACCGCTATTCTCCGGGGAGGACTTCATCTACTGGAAAGGTAGAATGAAGTACCACCTGAAGACATAAGTGGAGATGTGGATAGTCATACAGACGGGATTCATAATCCCGATCGACAATGACGGTCTACCACAATCCTACGATAAATGAGATGCGACCATAAGGAAAAGATCAAGGCAGATGCGAAGGCAACCCAGACCTTGCAATGTGGGTTGACTAAGGAAGAATTAAACCGAGTTGGGCCCTTCATCAGTGCAAAAGACCTTTGGGACAAACTGATTGAATTGCACGAGGACACTTCAGATACAAAAGTCAGCAAGAGAGATCTCCTAATGAACAAACTGTACAACATTAGAATGATGGAAGGAGAATCGACAAGTGGACTTCATGCGAGGATCCAAGACATATTAAACGATCTACATGCATTGGACAACCCGTGAAAAATCGAGATGTCATAAGGTACGCTTTGAAAGCATTCCCAAGCTGGCCAATGAAAGCCCTTGACCTTACATGTTGCTTCACATCTGACCTTACATGTGTGCTCCAATAAGATGTTGCTTCACAACTTTGAAGAATTCAAAGACGGGGAAAAGTTGTATATGGGGAACTTAGCAATCTTAGGCATAAAGGGCCAAGGAAAAATGGTGTTGGAGATGACCTCAGACAAGAAGCTGACTCTCAACAATTTGTTGTATGTTCTAGAGATTTGAAAGAATTTGATATCCAAATTACTTTTAAGCAAGCATGACTTTCGCATTATTTTTGAGTCTAACATAGTTGTTCTATCAAAAAATAGAACGTTTCTAGGAAAGAGTTACATAATAATGGGTTGTTCAAGCTCAGTGTAATGGCCATTAGGCCTACGATTAATAAAAATGAATGCTCTTCTTTATTGCTTGAATCTTCCTTTTTATGGCATAGTAGATTAGGATATGTTAACTACGATGTGTTGCATAAATTAATTAATATGCAAAGCATATCTACATTTCACCTTGACTAGAAACACAAGTGTGAGACTTGTGTTTAAGCAAAAATGACAAAGTCATCCTTTCAACATATTAAAAGAAGCAGTGAACCACTCGGCCTAATTCACATCGACGTGTGCAACCTAAAAGGGATACCGACACATTGTGGGAATAAGTACTTCATTATGTTTGTAGATGATAACATAAAATATTATTAGGTGCATCTTTTCAAAAGTAAAGATGAAGGTATAGAGAAATTTATTCTCTATAAGAATGAGATTGAAAACCAACTTAATAAGAAGATTAAGGTATTGCGAAGTGACCAAGGTGGTGAATATGTATTACCATTCTCTAAGTTGTGTGTTGAACATGAGATCATATACGAAATAATAGTGCTCCCTAGACTCCTCAGCAAAATGGGATTGCTGAGCAAAAGAATTGTAAAAACTCCGTATACTCCTCAACAAAATGAGATTGTTGAGCGAAAGAATCTCACTCTGAAGGAGATAATGAATTCTCTTCTATTAAGATCTGGATTACTAGAATACTTGTTGAGGAGGGGGGGGGGAGTTGTATTGATAGTTAATTACCTTTTAAATAAGATGCTCTGGAAGAAAATAAATAAGAGTTCTTATTGTTGGCGATCTGGATCTCCGTTCTGCGATCCGGATTCTATCCGCTCCGAAGAGCATAGAACCCCACAGAACAAAAATTTAAATCCCGCCTTGGATCAATTGACAAAGTCTATAAGGAAGACAAAATCAATTGATCCTTCAGGATCGCCGATTCCTAAATTATTATCTACGATTTTA
>NC_133875.1:889746-927234 GCF_044706935.1 Curcuma longa
TCCTTTTTCTAATTTACATCAAATGAACACCCTCATTAAAAGCAAACTACCTAAAATACTCTGTTCTAAATTCTATCTTTCTAAATTGAATTTTAAATTTTAGCATGTGAACCACAACCGACCGACTTATCTAGTTTAGGATTTTAGTATTTTTCTTAATGCGACTAATTTCCTACAGGTCAGCTACCACATTTAGGCCCAGTTTACTTGATAGCACGGATGAAGAAAGGAAAAGAATCCGTAAGGAAAATAAATCTCTAGGGGAGGAGAAAGGAAGGTAAATAAAATCCATCCCTCCTTATGTTTGTTTACCTTAAGCTAAAGAAGGAAAAATAAAAACATCTCTAGTGTCCAAAATACCCCCATCTTCTTCTTCCTCGGCATCGCCATGGCTCCTGATCGCTCTCTCTCCCTCGCCCCCACCGGCCGCCCCCGATCGCCCTCCGCCGCCCCGCCGTTGCCGATTCCGCCGTGGACACGACCGCCCCCCTTGCCACTGCGGCTGCGGTCGTGTCCACAGAAGAGGAAGAGTCAAAAAGAAAAAGAACTACCAAAATCACATCCTCAAACTTACCTTCTCGAAGATCCAAAAGAGACGGCTTCTTCTTCTTCGTCTTCTTCTTCCTTCTTCTTTGTGGATCTCTGAAAGAAATAAAAGATGAGAAGGAAACAACACCCAGTCTCAGAGCCGAGGCATCAGGTTCTCCACCAAAAGCAGGCCTGTAACAGGAACATCACAGAAGGAGGGGAAGCATCATCACTCATCAGCAAAGGCAGAGGCAGAGTGCCATGCGTGCTGGCGCCGGAGTGGGCGGGGGGAGGATGGGGGCCGGCGACGGCGCCGGAGTGGGAGGAGAGGGCGAGTGGTGGGCGGTGATGGGCGCCGGGCCGAGGGACTGCGCGGAAGAGACAGCGAATAGCGGAGGAGAATCCCGTCTTTTGTTTTTCCGTCCCTCCTTTCCGCCCGATTTTGGGGTGACGAATTTTGGAGGAAAAATCATCCGTGGAAGGATTAAATTTCTTTCCCTTCCTAAAATATTATAAAAGTAAACAGTGGATGCATGCATGCAAAGGAAAACTTTCCGTAGTTTTCCTTTCCGCACCTCCAAGTAAACTGAGCATTAGTGTCTTTGCAGAGATCATATGTTGATGATTCATCTCCCTTCTACTTCAACTCTCACAACTACTTCAGTTTTCCTTTACAAATAGTGAAAACAAATTCAAAGGTATGCAATAGGTGTCTCGAATAGAAAGTGAAAGCAATGTAACATTATAGGGTTTCTCATTTGTCATCCTGAAACTCTCATTTAAGGTTTAGAGTTTTCAAAATATTTAAAATTTAGTTTGTTACCCATTGCTACTTGTTATTATAAGATTGTAATAGGTTCTTTAGTGGTTGCTTCTACTTTGTAGCAAGCAAGAATGTTATACTTGATGCTATCATGGAATCTGCTATGATCTTTGTAGCAAGCAACAATGATGATACAGTATTATAGTTGTCCAAATTCTTTGGTTGTGAACACATTAGCTGTTATAAAGGTAGTTACTATCTATTAGTTTCTATACGTTGTAGTAATTATCTGTTAGCTTTTACATGTTGTAACAATTATATGCTAGCTTCACACTGTATCATCAAGGAATGGATTCTATTGTGATATACAATCTATAGCAACAATATTTTCTTAACTTCCAATGGTATTTTCTTAACTTCAACATTGTGAATAAGAAATCTAGTATTTGTGTTGCATGTCTGAATGCCTTCAAGTAATTCTAAATCTTTGAGTGGTGGAAGTGGTTATTATAGAATTGCATCCTCACAAGCATACAAAAAACAAATACAATGGAAAAGTAGATTGTTACAGTTCAGGTACTTTATACAGTCTATGGAACCAGTGATTAAAAAGAACTCTATTTGCATGGATGTTAAAAGAATTTACATATAGAGATTGTGCAAAACATGTTTCATAACTAGATGTTGAAGCCAAATGTTTCATATTTCAAAATGTCAAGCTGAGCTTCACAATAAAAGATATTGCTTTGATATTACAGACTACCTAACAATATAGATGTAGTTCTAATGCATATACATACTGCCTAAGTCAATTATATCTACAACATTTTAAAGATGGATAATTTTCAAAAAAAAGATCTTAAGAGATTGCTTCTAAAAAGTAAAAAGGAAAAAGTTTATGTTGACATTCTGTATTGTCAATTCTTTATATTGTATTTTTTATTTGTTTTTTTCCCCATTATTAGTAGTAGATCTACATTACCTACACTATCACTAATATATTGTGTAGATGATTTTGATAATATAGGCAAGTATAATTGGTGTGAGATTGTATATGAATACATGACCCCTCAAATGGAGGTCATTGAGATCATTCTATCATTGAAAGCCAAGCTAAAGGGCTTGGAGGGCACACTATGCTCAAAGACTTTGTACAAATGTTGACTATAAGTTTATATAAATTAATAAGTTTGAGCATTACCAGAATTATTTCTATGATTTAAATTCCTTAATCAAGTTTTTTTGCACTATAGGTTTGGATCTGTGAGCATGTCCTAATTATAAAACCAAATAGTCCAACTACCCTTCCGAGAATTATCCATTGGAAGTGGCTTATCTCATGTGTAGTATTAATAAAGAAGATGATAGAGACCCTTCAACTAGAGAAAATAATTGCTAACTTAAGTCCATCAAAATCATAATTGCAATCTCTATCTACTGGTCTCCTGCCATCTGTCCCAGCTAATAAAGAGTCTACAAGAGGTCCAGAAGGAATTGCACAAGAAGTTCCATGCTTAGACTGCAAAAATAAAGATAAAATAATTGAAGATAAGAATGCATATATATATAGAGTCTCTCCTCAAGAGTTCCCAGTGAGTGGTTGATTTATTAAAGAGCACCACCACTTTCAATGAGAAGCTCATTTATGAGAAGGATAACAAAATAAAGGAGTTTATTTAAAAATAAAGATAAAATACTTGAAGATAAGAATGCATATATAAAAAATATAAATCTCAGTCAGTCTCATGGACTTAAAAGAGCACCACCACTTTCAATGAGAAGTTTTCCACCGACCACCAGGGTAAATCGGGAAGTGCATACGACGGCCAATCCAGATGCCCGGCATCCTTTGATTGCGTTCCCCATTTGGAAAAAATTTTCTACAAATACGCCGTAGCTAGAGATCGAACCGCGGATTCCTGAGTCACAACCCGGATGTCCTACCATTGCACCATTGTCCCGGGGACAAGAATGCATATATAGAGTCTCTCCACAAGAGTTCCCAATGAGTGGTTGATTTATTAAAGAGCACCACCACTTTCAATGAGAAGCTCATTTATGAGAAGGATAATAAAATAAAGGAGTTTATTGATCTTTTGGAGACGATTGTCAACAATAATGAGTTGATTATTGTTCCTGTTGAGATCTGCTCCTGGATGCTTAGACTCTTCTCCACACCACACTTGGACGAGACTGGGCTAAAAGGTGATCGTGGAGCTTCTGGGACTTGCGCTTACAACAACCGTGAGAAGGAAGGCCAGGGGTTGCCCTGGCACGGCCACTCCGATGCTTAAGTCAGTTCGCGAGGGAGGGAGGAAGAAGAAGGTAAGAATGAACAGCGAGAGTTGTGAGATTGTATACCTTCTTCCAGTACAGAACCAACCGTATATATGAGTTTGGGGAGTCATGTCACATCATGAGTGTGGTTGGAGTCCCATCATTGGTATGAATGCGTCAGAAGGCATGGTATATCCAGAGCATATGTCGCATCGTTGACTTGTATCTGAAAGGTCATGTCACGTACATCTGTCAAAACAATACCATGATTAGTTGCAGAGGTGGCAGGAGGGGACATTCATAACCGCACGATGGTAGAGTGGTCTTTCAAGGAACAGGCCAAGGAGAGTCGAAGGGAGCCGATTTGGCTCGGGATGACCCCGAGTCGAGGGCCCGAATCAGCCATTGGCAAGAGAGTTGACATAAAGCCGAATCTGTTCAGGAAATCCATCTCCCTGCCGACTCGGGTTGGTTCGAGAGGGCGATTCCGCGTTGAGGATTCGGGTCGGCCTGATTGATTCGAGGGTTAAGGGGAACCCACGCGAGAGGATTCGGATGCACGCTACGGAGGGCTTCCCTGGGATACCGACCCGACTCCACTGACTCGGCCCACACGGCTCGACTCAGGGGGCCATGTTCTAAGTTATTCGGTTCGATTCGGGCTCCGTGAGTCATGCGGTGTCGGGTCCGACAAGCTACTCTTGTACTTGACTAAGCTCGACCTCACTCTTTACGACCATAACAGTTATTATTGAGAAGGGCAGAGTAACTGCTCAAAAGGACAAATTGATAGCTGAGTTGCAAGACCTTGTGAAGTGCAATGTTATAGAAGAGACAATAGCAACCCTCCAACAGCCAAGACAAAGGTAAAGGTCCCTTAGAGGCCACAACTAACCTTGAGCCACCGAAAACTATACATACAAGGGTAAAGACGTGTGCTACGAAGACAACTAAGCTACCTTTGGATGTGAAGGCAAGGGGAGAACCATCATCGCCCTCCTAGTTTAAAGGTGTACCAAAAAGAAGGATGATACTAGACTAATAGAAGTTGCTAGTGTTGGTGGAGCTGGAATTGTTGATGAGGAACAAGGGAAGGAGACTACAGAGACAATAGAACAAGAAACAACACTCTCTTCTATCAACATCAAGTCAATGTATTGATAGTGTTATAGCTATGAAAGAAAAAAATCTTGAAGGTAAGAATGGTTGTAGTTAACTTCAGTATTTTTAAGAGTTTAATAACATGCTTGCTTATTTATTTCAGCAAATAAGTACAAATTTAAAGAAGAGTAAAGATGTAGTGGTAGCAGATACATTGCTTAAACTTAGCCAATTAAAATGAATTTAGGCACCTATGCCAATAGTGATACATGTGTATATTTAAATTTGGTTAATAGCATTTGTACAGAGGAACAAAATAAAACAGTTGCATTACATTTAAATGAATTTCTATATTAAAAATAAGATATGGAGTTTGCACATATAAATTAAAATAAAACAGTTGCATTACATAGAATTTTCGTAGCTATTATAATTGTAGCAACTATTTGATAAGTTAATCTTTTTTACAAACCTACATTATTACCCCTTTGATTGGACTCATCAAAAGCTTTAAGTATGAACTCATTTTTAATAATATTTGACTAGAACCAGTAAACTCATGGAGACTACATAAATGCATATTTTCTAGTCTTAGCAAATGAGGCTAAAAAGATAGGAACAACCTACTGTTCATCAATCTTTTGTGATATTGGATTTGTAGTTAGAAAATTTACCTTATAACTATAGTAATTTATTTTTTATAGATTTCATTAACATTTGATTTGCTTAACACAGGACATATGTTCCAAGTGATGTATACCCAAACATTTATGTAGACAACAAAAATAGATATGGACAAGCTTATCAGATATATCTTCTACACAATCACCTCTTTTTGATTGATTTGCAAGAAGGTAAAATGTTTCATTATAACTCGCACTATTGTCGAGGAAATTGTAAGTATTTAGTTATTATTATCTTTTTTAAAAAACTATTAGTATCTACGAAAACTAATGTCATCCTATTGAATGTAGATCTCAATTTTCAAGAACATGCATTCTTCATAATATGATAATTGGCATCTGGCCTAGCCATTAAGCATCTCAAGAGTTGATCTTATAATGCAACCAACAGAGGTCCCAAGCAATCATCATCATAAGTATTTGATTAGGTTGAATAGATGATGGGCTTTAAATTCAAATACTAACCAACTTCAAATTTGTAGATTTGATTATGCAATTTTTATGATGTGCTATATATGCTGAGAACATGTTTCTATGTGGACCAACTTTTTGCCAAGTAGGAAGGAGAAGATATAGCTCCCGAGGCATAGTTGAGTTGATTACGACGGAGCAGAATTACTGAAGTGGAAAAGTCGAATCTTGGCGAAACCGAGGCAATGCCCTCCTCCGTCGTGACCAACTACAGCTTCTCGATTTATCTCCTCATAGATGGTCGTGGGATTGATTGTGTGAAGCCTTGGGGTGGTAGATTCCATCTTTTGTTGAAGGAATGAGAAGATATAAGTTAAAGGTGGGCCATATGATAATGAATGACACAAATTCGATAGGCAACATGTGATTTGATGATGGAAAGGGCATATCAATGTATTCAAAATTGAAATGTTGTAATTGAGATACGCACTAATGTATTCAAAATCAATGTTATAACTGTGTTGTAGTAGATACCATATGAACATATACTGAATAATAAATTGAAGTGATGATCATATGTCTCTGTGGTAGTAGTTAGTAGGTAATTGCTATAACTTGTAGAAGCTAGCAAGTACCTACTATAATATATAACAAGCAGTTGGTACAATAGTATTATTATCTTATATTAATTTTGTTTAATTGAGGGTGACAATCTGATTAAAATCATATTTCAAATTGTAAAACAAATGAAGGGACTCCACAAAATCTACTATAAGTAGAATGAATATTATCTGAACATGATCCACTATGTAGAAGTTAGCAGGTAGCTACTACAATGTGTAGCAACTAATTATTAGTTGCTACAATAGTATTATTATCTTATGTTGATTTTATTTAATTGAGAGTGACAATCTAATTAAAATAATATTTTAAATTATAAATCAAACCTAGAGGACTCATAAGACCCGCTAGATGTAAAATTAACACTATCTGAACATGATTCTCTTTGTAGTAGCTACTTACCTGCTGCTACAATTAGACTTGACCAGGCCAATTACGATTCAAACTTAAAAATAACCATGAATATGCAGTTTGAACCACCCGTTCAACCATTTTTTTATTATTATTTTATCATTGGAAAAACATAGGAAAAGGAGAGTGAAATGAAGCATAATAGAAATCAGAGCAGTAGTTATAGGAAAGAGAAGAAGGGGAAGGAAAGAGAAGGGCGGGAGAGTTTAATTTATAGGAAAGAAGTACTTTTTTCTCCTCTTTTGAATGCTTGGATAAGGAAGAAATGACAACATGGATGGCGAGTGCTTCGATGATTGAGCCTTTTGACTTTTACACATCCATGAGATGACAAAAGCAAATTAAGATGACTACGGACTGAGAATGAATAAAAGATCTTCCAACATGAAACAAAAAGGATCCAAGTAGAAGCAATGCCTATTTCTAATTTAAATAGACCTATTATAAGCATAAAAATTGATGTGTGGATTGTGTTATCAGGCTTAATCGCATGGGTGGTAGAAGAATGTCTACTGTTAATTGATGTATTTCAACCGTTCGAATCACTGATTTCAACCATTGAGAAGGTTTTTTTAAAATTTTTAAATAATTGAGATTATTTGATTCCCAAGATAACAAGAGTTGAGAAGTAAATAATAATGTCACTTCGTAAGGTAACAAAGATAAAAAGATAAATGAACTATGTGGATTTTGATTTCCTTATATCCTAAGGGAATAAGTAGGCAATTTAAATAATTACAAACCCTTTTTATATTTTTATAAATTTTAAATAGTTTTTTAAAATTAAAAAAATAATAATTTTGAATCGTTCCGAATCGTGAATTGAACCGTAATCGACAATTTTGAATTGTGAACCGTAACCATCTTGGACAATTAAAGTTATGAATCAATATTCCTGGAACCATCAAACCGACAGTTCTAAATCGTGGTTGAGTCTAGTTATAATGTATAGTAGTTGACAGGTACGTAGCTGCTACAATATATAGCAGTTGATATGGATTAGTAGGTTGACGGATCCAAAACTCTTCTTTTACTTCTAGTTCTATGAATGACATCCGTGTATGTGCTCCTATAATGAGAAGACAAAATAGAAATCTTTACAATAATTTATAAGGATTTTGTGTTGTATGACTAATTGCACACATTGCATGTGAGCATGAGATCCCATGAACATCAAATTTATGACAACTGTAATATCTCCTCACAATATCCACCATATATATTTCATTGTTGGTGCTTACTTGGAATTCAGTATTAGAAGACGGGTGAATAGCGTACTGCATACCCCAACCACTGAACTTGATGATGAGTTTGTCGACAAAAGGAGTCATCCTAGAAGCGACCTGCCTACGTATGCAAAACCATTCAGATAGCTTCCTCCTAGTGTACTCGATCATGCCACATATTGGTAATTCACAAGCAGGTTTAAGTATTGCATTCGCGCACTCAAAACCATTGGTAGAGATCATATGATACTTGTGATAGGGGAAAAAAAGGCATTAGCCCATATATCCTTTGCCACTTTCATAACCCATTCATACCTCTCTTGGTGGTACAACCTCATCTTCTCCATGCACTCATTGTAAGTGAGTTCAATGCATGCACTAGTTGCAACCCATAATAACTTGGATATGATGCCTCTCTATCTCTACGGTCTGATACCAAATTCTTCGCAAGCTGCACAAGACATACAATATCCATGGTGCGATTTAGGAAATATATCTTTTACTACATGAAGTATGCCTGGATTTTTTTGATGACTTATAATTGATAAAGATCTATCCTTTATCATATGATTTCGAAGTTTTGTCAAGAATCATTCCCAAGTAGGCCTACTTTCAATTTCTGCAACTAAAAATGCAATTGGAAATAATTTATTTGCTCCATTAAACACCAGTTGCCATCATTAAAATACTTGGATATTTCCCTGTTAGGTGGCAAGCATATATTTCAATAACTGGATGAAGAAATCCAATAAAGGCTGGCATACTAGCACCAAAAGACCAAAAAATCCATTGAAAATCACCATCATGCATGTGAAGACAACATGAACAACTATATGGTTATCTTTGATCTTTAATTCTCTAGAAAGTGCATAAATGTCATTGTTAAAGTTAACATAATTCCCGTATACATTAACCATTGCTTAGGATTTGGCTCGTAATTCTTTCTAGTATGAAATTGTCACTCCAAATCTTTTTTGAATGTCTATTATAATCATCCTCGATGTGTATTTTTTGATAGTTATCACTTACTCTTGAATCTCATCAACAACCCAAGAACTAATGCAGTTTTTATGGTCCCTTCCTTTTCTCAAAGACTTTGAACAAGTGTGCAGATTGTCAGAAAAATAGTGATTCAAAATTCTTCGAATCCTCTAGTAACTATTCTCCAACCATAAGATTGAACCTTGCAAATAGACTTCATTTTGTAACTTTTGGTCTCCATGTGTCTAATCTCAAAGCCTTTATATATTATATAATCCTCTAATACTTTTCAAAAGCTTTTGCCATCCAAAAACACTTGATCAGCTTTTAGTGAATTACTTCTATTATCCTCTTCTTCAACTGACATGAGCAATGTGAAAGAGTCCTCAACTATATCAGATGGAATTGTCATATCAAGAAGGAGTGTTTCATTAGATCATTATCAACATCAGATACGTAGAAATTAATGGTGTTTAAGTAATCATTTTCAAAGTATTCAAATACCTACTCTTCTTCCTCTTCTAGTGAAGCATAATAAAAAACATCTTCCTTAAACTCATATGGTAATTCATCTTCCTCATGTACTACATTGTTCAAGTCAAATTGCCAATTGCAAAATTCCACAATCTCCAAATTTTGAACTCTCAATATTTGACTTGATTGTAGGTTTGTACTTTGTCTTGTCAACAAAGAGGACACCCACTCTTGCTCCACACTCTCAATGTAAGAGAGAATTATGGAAGACACAGGTAAGTCCCTAGAAAAAACTAATTCAATTAAATGGTACATAAACTTAACCTACAATTTAAGAATTCAAGAATTATCGAGTCAACAACACTTTGTACTATATACCATGATGTTGACTAGTGCATTTATTTGGACAGTAAATTTGAAGATCTCAATAGTATAAGATTTAAATACAATGTTAAATTTTTAGTCATCCTCATTTAATCTAAATTAACATAAGATAATGATACCATTGTAGCAACTGTCTGCTAGCTACTACAAGTTATAACAGTTAGCAACCAGCTATTAGACATTGTAGTAGCTACCTACTAACTTCTACATAGTAGATCACGTTCAGATAATATTCATTTTACTTATAGTTGGTCTTATGAAACCCTCTAGGTTTATTTCATAATTTGAAATGTTATTTTAACCAAGTTGTCACCCTCAATTAAACAAAATCAATATAGATAATAATACTGTTGTAACTTGTAGCAGTTGATTAGTAACTACTTGCTAACTTTTACATAGTGAATCGTGCTCAGATAGTACTCTCGATTTAACCTATAGTGAGTCGTATGGAGTACTCTCGATTTGTTTTATAATTTGAAATATTATTTTAGCTAAATCGTCACATTCAATTAAGCAAAATCAACATAAAATAATAATACTGTTGTAATAGCTAGCAACTAGATAATAATAATATTGTAGCAGCTAACAACTAGTTGTTACACATTGTAACAATTACCTGCTAACTTTTACACAGTGGATCATGATCAGATAATATTCATTTACTTATAGCGGATCTTATGAAGTCCTCTTCAATTGTTTTATAATTTAAAATATTTTAATCAAGTTATCACTCTCAATTAAACAAAATTAACATAAAATAATGATACTATTAAAGTAACAAACAATCAGCTATTACACGTTGTAATAACTACCTATTGGTTTCTACACAGTGGATCATAATATCCAGATAATATTCATAAAATATATACTCGTCAAGAAATGACTTCACAATAATATGATAAAAGTTTAATTCATCTAAGAACACACTAATAACAAAACACGACTAGTATTTGAAACTAAACTGATAAGAGTTTATAACAAGAAAACTTATCTTTGAAACAATATAATGAGAACAAGAAAAATTATCATACAAATAAAATCACAAAAAAAAAATAGTTATTTAATAAAATAGGAAGACATGTCGTATTTTCAACTGTATGCATGAGAAAAAACAAACCCTACATTACGAGGAAAAGTTAAAACTCTAAACCGAAGAAGGAAGTTTTCAAGTTGAAACTGTAGGAGGATGTTAAACAATACATTAGTTAGTTAATCAATTAAACCTTAAAATCAAGTAAGTTGGTCGATTGTGGTTCACATCTTAAAACCTAAAACTCGAGGCAAAATTTACACCAGCCACATTGAAAGATATTTTGAATAATTTGCTTTTAATGGGCACTCATTTACACCAGCCACGTTGAAAGATGTTTTATAGTTTGACATAATTAGAAAAGAAACGCCATATCATGATTTATTAAATGACAGACACCCTTTTAATATTTACACAAATTTATTTATATTTATTTAATATATATAAATAAATAAAATTTAAAAATATATATATTCAATTTAATAAATTATTTATAAATAATATTTATGAATTCACTAACAAAATTTATAAATCATTTTTATAAATGTATCTCTTATTAAATTTATAAAAAAAATTTTAAAACAAATAAATACATTTATAATATCAAACTCACTAACCAATTAAAAAAATTTTAAAATATAAAAATTTTAAACAATCAAACAAACTCAAATTAAAATTTTGATAACATTTAAATGAATCAAACAAAAATCAAACTCGAACTAAAGGCAAGCTAAAAACACAAACACACACACACACATCAATCTTGAACATTTATTTCAACTGCTTAATTCAATTTAGACTCAATTTGACTTAGCTGAATTACCTAATCAAAAAAATTTGAACAATACGAAGTTTAACCCCATTACAACCCTAAAGGAGAGGACCAAACCCCATGCTTAGGCAACCTGCTCTGCTTGACAAGCAGGAACTATACCAACAAGGCAACAACCAACAATCAAAGCCTTTATCACTAAATGAGAACCAACAGAAACTATAGAACAACTAACTAGAACAGATGCCAATCTCTAAGAATAATTAGCATCAAGGTAATCTAATCATTATAGTAAGCGTGATCAACAGTGGTTAGCTTGATCCTAGTGAACATAGATACTAATTATATATGGAGGGAGCATCAACATTTCGATAGCAAATAAGAAATTTTCAAACTTTGAAACCAAGTTCAGACTTGGGGTTGCAGATAGAAAAAAAATTCCACTCGGTTAATGCCAGGACAGTAATGACTGGGATGGATGGAGCTGAAGAAGCCTAGAATTTACAAGCTCTCACAGCCAGCAAACAAAAACAGACTCATCATCTCAATTTTCAGGTACAATCTCTGCTGCTCCTCTATGCTCGGTGTTATTACCTTCGGCTTTCGTCTGGCTTCCGTTTGGTTTTCTAAGCTTCAAAGTGGTTCGAGTCCTCTGGTGGTTTTGTGGTGGATCAACCAGAAGAAGGCGAGACATGACATAAGCCAAAAGCTCCTCCCGATGTGAGAATGTGAAATCCAGATGAGCATACTCGAACTCCTTGTAAGACACCTCAACATCTGCCTTTCGCATAAGCGCATAGTGCCTTTTCACCATTGAAGGTTTAATAACCTTATCTTTTCGACCTGCAACTAGATCGACAGGAATGTCAATGAGATTGTAACGTTGGCCAAGGTCCAGAGGCTCTGGTGTTCCGTATGCTTTCATATTTGCAGCCGCACTTCCATAATCAAACATTATAAATTTCTTTGAGCGCTTTATCTGAGCGAGGTGGAGGGTGACGTAAAGTGACACTCCAGGCATGTCATACATGTTATAATGAGGCAAGCCAAGCACTCCAATCCAATTTGAGCTGTCACCGCCGACAACGTAGCTCATAAGAGTCTGAACAAGGCCTCCCAAAGCAGGATAGTTCTGAAAATCTTTGGCCAACTTGTTGATAAGCATACGGAAGAACCGAGTCGGTATGTAGAGTCCCGGAACCACAGTAGCAATCAGAGGCCCAAGTAGCAGCATAACTCTCTCTAAAATTGTAAATACTATTGTAGAGTCATCGTGAAAACCAGCAGGTGACAACAAGATCAATCTTGATAACCTGTGAGGCACTAAATTGATTCTAGACGTTATGACATACATCAACATAACTGCTCCTCCCAGGCTGTGAGAAATTGCACACAGTTTGTAAGGCTGATCGCGCACTTCTTCGTCTGAATCAGGTTTAGAAAGCTCCTTTAGTTCAGCAGTTTTTATTTCATGTATCTTGTTTATAACAGCAGGTATGTCTTTTGTTGCATGCTCATTGATTGTGTACTTCCAATACCTGCACAAATTTGGTTTACGATAGATATATTCTGCTGCAAACATAATGGGTTAAACTAACAATACAAAGAAGTCATAAATTTGTATCAATTTCGCATTTCAATGCTTTTTGGGCGTCTTTGCATGCCTAATAAATCTAACTGCGCCAGAAATATGTACTCCTTGTTCTGTTGTATATTTGATAATGATAATGACTAAAGTTGCACCTGTTTAATTTGTCTAACCTCGTAGTTAAAGAAACATGGAATAATACAAATATCACACACTGGGCTCTCTCTTTAGTTAATAAAACTCCAGAGGAACTAGAAAGTGGGAATTTGGATAAGAGATTACCTGGAGTTAAGTTTTTAATGATAGTTCCAAAAAGGAAATTTTCATCCTCATAATTTAAAAACAAACTAGAACTCTTTGCAAATCAAAGAAAATCACCCATCTGAGGATCCAAGAAGTTGGTTAAAAAATCACCATTGAACGTGCACTAATGTTCAGTCAGGTTTTGGCAATCAACAATTTCTTATAGGACATCCTTGGACAATTGTTGAGCCAATAAAAGCAAGGAATATTGAATAATGTTCGCTTACTTGCGTGAGGAGATGTTCTTGTCAACATGCTCTCTTGATACTAATCCTCGTAAATTTCCAAGAAACACATCATAACCTGAAAAAGGAACACACTGTTGGATGATGAGTAATTGTTTTTTACTGTTAATTTATCTGAAAAAAAATAACCTTGATCAAATGCTGCAAATGCAGGAGAACCAACAACTCCGTTGGATACCCACCTAGCAAAATGTAACACAGAAGAGTTAGATGGTAATCACATAATTACATATACACGCGATGTGATAGAACACGGTAACTTTAAACTTCAGTGCACGAAAGGCACCTAGATATCCATACACATATTTTAATCTACATATGAACTCACAAAATATATTTCAAAAGTTGCAAATGAAAGATAGACCCAGAGACCTTGTTCAAGCAGCAAAGTTGACATCATGATACAATAGTGTTAGTCACATTCGTTTAATGTCACACCTACTTTGATGAGAGGAGGCCCATTAACCTCTCAGGCACAACCACTAGCCTAACATGTTTAAATCCACAAGCTTGACATTTCAATCAGGATCCAAACTATAATTCATAGCCCAAATTATCTCTAATTGACAACATGTGAAGCCCAATGGTGGCTACATTATAGTGCCCTTCTAACACTTCACTATGATTGATGCTGTACCCTAACTCTAATAAATGAGAAATCTGGGTGGTTTTCTGTAAATTTCATTTATTTTAAATTATATGGGATTGATCATTTATAAGGATAGATGTCTACTATTGATGAAGTTAAAGGGGTGACGTGTCTTGCATTTTACTCATTGGAACTCCCAAAATTCTATTTGGGTTTCATAATTAGGGCCAGTCACTCATCAGGACCATAAATATGTGAGCTCTTTAACCTAAATCATCATTACTAAAGTTACTTTGAGTTTGTCAAAATTAACTACGAAATTCAATCTTCAAACTTAGGAACATAACTTGCTATTACTTTTTGTAGCATGGTCCAATTTAGAAGAAACCAATTCTTTGGCTACTTGTAGAGTTCAACAAATCAATATAACCTCGAGATTTTTCAAGTTAATGGACAAGTCTTTTACCTGAGTGGCATATACAGGAAGATCATACAATATACAAGAAGTTTATATTATCTACTTAATCTTAGAAAATATATTGTTGTATGCTTGAGGTTTCAAATCTATAATGTGCATGTTTGTAGTATGGTATGAAAAATTAAGAGATTTCAAATGTTTATAAGCTTGAATCATACATACAAGATCATATGTTTGGATGTCAATAGCTGTTAGTTTGAACTTGTGGAAAGTAATGAGAATTTGAGTTCAATACAGGAAAAGATTTGCAGAGGAAACACATGGTTTATTTGACAATTCCCGAGTATATGAAACATAATTTTATAGATTTAAACAATTATGAATTTATGATTAGTTCCAGATAGGAGTGTAGATTTTGATTTTGATACACAGGTAGGGCAATAAGTATTGCCCAAGCTAGCCAAAATCAAGATTTGAAATGTTTATGATATTTGGTTGAAGAAAAGCTTTAACAGAATTTATAATAAAATCACTGTGAAAGTAACGTAAGGGCCATGCCATAAACCAGTGAAACACCATTACAATTTTGAAAGTAAGAATCATTGAAAAGTCATTATACAAGCCGTTGGTCATTTTATAGTTTAGTTTACAAATTGCTTCTTTGAATATTGAATCATTCTCAATACAGCTTGGTTATTGCATACATCAGTATGCCCGCCTAGTAATCTATTTAGAAGACTAAATTGTTAGACACCATGAAACATTTAAATCGATTATGACCTAAGATAGATAATTATGATCTACAAATTGATAATTTTTAATTCTTCACATCACATAATTAAAACTAATTTTTTTACATATTCCATACATCACCAATTCTTGCAGGCCTAGTAATCTATTTAAATACTAAATTGGTAGATACTATGAAACATACACCTTCAAATAGATAATTATAATCAAAGATAGATAATCATCCTAAATAAAGTCAATTGAAATTGTTTCACATCTCAATATCCTAAACATCCTTCTAGTGCAACAATATTTTGTCAACATGCAATGAATTAAAATGGTATCCACCTCATGTTGAGAAGGAGATGTTAGTTTGTAACTTGCAAAATATTCTCTATTGCAACTATCTTGACTTAGGTGTTAAGTGTCCAAACATACACACCACTCAATTGAAAATTGGTAATGGAATAGTTAGTGGGAGATCAACATTTACCACTTAACCTTTTTCACATCAAAAATTTCAAAAAGATTTAAAGAGAAGCAACAAAATATTGCTATTAAACAATTTTGTTAAATTAAAAATTAATATTGAGAAAGGAAAATTTTATAATTCTGCAATAGTAATGTATATGTTAATAAAAACGTTCCAATGTTTTTTTTAAACTTTATTTTTGATTTTTTTTAAAAAAAAATACCATTCAAAGTGTAAAAAGAATTGATAAATACTTGTTCCTATTTTTTCTTTTGAATTCTAAAGTTCTTTTTTTTTTCACAAAATAGAAACTAAACACAAAAAATTTTGCATACCAAACAAAACATAGGTTAGTTAATACTAGGATGACAATATATCACCTAGACTACTACATAGAAGCCTAGTATTCAAAACAATATCAAATGGTAAAAGACTATGATAAACAAGTAATTAGTATTAAATGATAAGAGACAATATTCACCCCATTGAGGAGTCCAATATTCCATGCTGTAGATAGACAACCTTTGCAGAATCACGCCTGAAAGAAAATCATGAGAATTGAGCAAAAATAGTAATTAAGTGACCAACAATTGAACCTAAAAAATAATTCTAGGTAAACCTTGGAATTCTCTCTAAAAGCAAGACATATCCATCAGAAGTAACCACACGAATAACTTCATATGGGTACCTGTAGACATTCACATCATCATTAGATGCGCATTATGTAAAAAGAAAGCACTGGTGCTTGATTCCATCATCATGTAATCAAAGCATATCAAGGTTCTCAATGAATAAAACAACAAGAAGTTGCCCATCGGTCCCAGCAATTAGAAATGGATATTGTCTCAACTCTCTATTAAGCTCTATGTGACGTTACTGCCCCCTTGTACCACTCAAATCATCTTAGATCACTTAAATTAATTAGATTGTGTAAATTTTTCTCTCCCTTCAATTCTTAAATCCTCAGTTCTCATTATAAACTCTACGTATCCTATTTGAACGTATGTACCAATTTAATCTAGTTTCTCATTTTATCATCTTTTTAAACTGCACTAACTAATAACCTCCTATTTCTTTTCTATTGACTTGGCATACACATCTCAGCATTCTCATCAAAGCGCATCAACAAAAATAAAGATGAAAAACTACCAGCATGAACAAATCCCTCTCCAAGTCACTAAGCAAATAACAAATGCTATCCGTTTCGGCATCCCCACTTTTTTTACTCTATCCACCTATAGCCCATCATTCAATTGATGCAACGGTGCCCTCTCAAATGTGATTGTTTTCTTCTCTCACTCTCATGCTCACCTCTATGATCTCCAGTGACAAAATTTGTGTTCCACATCTTACTCCATGACTCTCCTCTTCTCAGATGGACACATTATAACTTACTACAATCTTCACCTTTCTTCTGTTACACAATCTTCCTTCATCCTCTCCTTCATTGGTCATAACTTTCCCTATCTCCTTTGTCTATAACAACCTTTTCCCTTCGCCTTCATCAATCACACCCTTTTATCTCTCTCCTTTGTCTATCACCTGAGTTTCCAACCATCCTTTTAGGAAGTTCCTCAACAATTCCAACTTGAACCAAATAATTGTTTACCCCTTTCCCTTATTCAGAATAATACCTCATCTATCCATTACTCTCTAAATTTCCTAATAGAAAATCCATCCATATCATTGTTGAACAATCTCTAAACAATAAGAAAAAGTCTATTCTTGCACACAAAGGGGAGCTCTCCTCTTCTAGACATAGATCTCCTCCTATGCGGCATGTTGTACTCTTCCCCTTTCTTCTAGCACTATCTTCCTCCCATATATCCTTCGTTAGTCAGAAACTTCCCTCCTCTCCTCTCTCCCCACCCCTTGTAGTGGAAGGAAGTTCATCAATGATATCAATATCAACCAAATAACTTTTTTACCCCTGCACATTCTACAGAATAATAGCTCATAACTCCTTTCTCTATAGATAGTTCAAATAGAAAGTCCCTTCATACCATTGTTAAGACCCCTTGTCTCTGCCTTAGAATGCCCCTTCTTGTTTGCATTTGACTGAAGAGGAGCTACCCTCTTTTGGACATAGCTATCCTCCACCCCCAACCCCACTCCATTAGTGCAACTTGTTTTACTCTTCTCCTTTATTATATGGAACAGTCTTCCTCCCTCCTCTGTCTTATCAATCCCAGCCTAGTGTTGCATGGTGTTTCACTTTTTTCCAATATCCTTTGATTATCACACCTCCCCTTTATCCATCACTTTCAGATTCCTCCTACTTTGTAGCGTAAAGAAATTCTTTAGTGACACCAACTTCAACCAAACAATTATTTACCCCTATCCCTTCTAGGGAAGGATTCCTCCTTCTAGACATAAATCTCCTTCCCCTTAGGTGGCTGCTCTACTCTTCCCCTTCTATGGCATCATCTTCCTTCCACCTTTCCTTTATTGATCACTTCCTTCCTCTTCTCTTTTGTTTATTCCAACCTTTCCCATCTCTTTTGTTTGTAGCAGCCTTCCCCCTTGGCCTTTGTTTATCACACTCATCTCCATCTCTCCTGTGTCTATCACTTAAGCTTTCTCCCACTCCTTTGTAGCGGAAGTCTAATGATGGCATCAATTTCAACCAATACATCGTCTGCCCCCAGTATCACAAATGCATTGAGAGCTTGTATGGTCTCCTCTAGTAATGAATGCAATTATGCTCACCTGCAATATCTAGTATATGATCTTTGTGTTCCACCAAAATGTCTAGCTTGTCCACTATTTTTCAGCTAGGTAATTCACCTAAGTGACACATCAACATTTGTTCTTTTTTTTCCTTTTAGCTTTTGTAACATAAAGTATCGTGCAAAACTAAACTCATTGCATCCTTATCTTTGAAAATCAAATATATCATGTTTTGATGAGTCCATTATTTAACTTATCCTATTATTATTCATTTATCTAGGTAGATTACTTATCATTCTCGGCCGACCCCACTTAGTGGGATAAGGCTTGGTTGTTGTTGTATTACTTATCATTCTCGAATTTGACGAGCCTAATGATTTCCTTAATTTTCACACACACTCTCATTTATCTAGTTAACAAAATCAAGGTTCAAAATGTCAAGCCATGCCATAATTTTGATTTTTGACGGGAATGATACTATGATATTGTTTCGATATCGTTCCAACGCATGATGTCGATGAGATTGAATGTTGAAAGAGGAAGAAGGTGAAGCATAGAAAGAAGACATTATTTATGCCAAATGGTATTAAATCTCGATAATTTGGAACGATATGTTTTGACCATTTCGCTCGATATGTTATAAGATTTTAAACCATGAACAAAACTTCCTATTCTTTATCAATAATTCACCAAAATTTACTATTCTTGATCTTGATAAATCTAAGTGGCTCTCCTAATTTTTATAATCTCAATGCACATACATACACAAACAACCAGACAATCACTATTCCAGTGTCAGTGTTCCATAGAACACTATTTGCATTTGTGTGTGCTGGTGTGTGGCACGTGTATGTGTGGTTGGGTGGGTGTCTAAAGGTCTTGAATTTTTTGAATCTATAATGCACTTCAATTGAATTTTCACTAAATAATTTGATTAGCAATGTTATTGGCATCTATATAATACATTAAGAAATACATAGTTAACACAAGACACCAATTCACTTCCAATCAGCCACACGTTGTTAGTGTTCATGTGCGTTGGTTTGTGGTAGTGGTAGTTTGTGGATGGCTGATTGGGTGGGTCTTTGAGGAAGATTTTGAACATCTTTGAACTATGATGATGGACTCCAATCAAGACTTCTTACACAATAACTTGATTGTAAATGTTACTGACATCTACATAATAGATTTAGAAATAGCAAGTTTACATGAGACAACAAAAATAAAGAATAATAAAAGCTCTTACCCAAGTTCAGTTATGACATCTTGGCATGTCCGAGCATCAGTGTTAAGGGAGTAATGAAGTGTTCGCCCCCTTTGCGTTGGAGTTGGATCAGTATCACCAACAATAGCTGTAGGAATTATCGTGTCTATGTTACCGTCATGACTATCAATTGCAGCGCCTCGATTAGATAAGAACAATGCAAATACTTTTCTACAAACTTCTGATGGGGAGAGGAACAAGTGTGCAGCCTTATGGGCAATTTCGAAGGTTGATTCAATGAATATTTCTATTGCTAGATATAGATCCTGAAAAAACAGTAATGAATTCATTAGAATAACACAAATAAAGAGAATGGTATCATAATATGAATTATCTGCTGCTAAATTAACTGTTTGGGAATGTCACCATGGATAATACCTCAATTACCCCTCGCCTCCTATCAGTAGTGCGCTGAAGAACATGATCCTTTGTTTGAAGCAGTCTTCTAGTCAGTTGAGGGCTTGCAAATTGATTAACATTTAGGTTTCCTGCTGCTCCACTTCTCCTAAAACCTTTAAACAACCTCAGAAAAAAGGCTGCAGGCCAAAGGATCCAGGACAACAAAATTTTGATCAGGCGTATTGTACGTCGATCATATCTACTGACTGTGCTGCCATTTGATAGTCGTGAAGCCTGAGACATTGGAGATGCAGGACATAGATTGTCATCATAATCTTCTTCACCAGCTATAGAAGAAGCATCGATGGAAGTTTCAAGATCCAAGGACAACTGATGAACCAGCATGTTGAATGAAGAAACACCACTGTCATGAGTAAAAAATTTACTTGGAGAATGAAAGGAACCTAGAAGCAAAAATTAGATTTTTCTTATCAACTACCTTAGATCCAAAAGAAAGGATACACTAGATTCTCTGTGTTCACCTTGTCGAAAACAAGCTAACAAGTTTTTCATTGGGGAGAAAATGCATAGAATAAAGTATTGAAGGGATGTTTTAAAATTTATATCATGATCTGTAGCAAACAACTCCTAATTATATTGTACATGGCTTCTATCTAGAAGAAAAAGCAGAGCACTTATGTGAACAAGAAGATCCTACCACCAACTTGTCATTGATCAAGTTAAGGCTCCACTCTGCTTCTGTCATGCATTTCATCATCTACTTTAGAAGGTAGAAAATTTTCAACTTCTACCCATCTAAATAGAAGAGAAAGTTGGAGAGAAAAAAAAATGGTGAGAAAATTGGATAGATGCATAAGTTATTGATCCAGTCTACTAGGAGAGAAAGTGAAGCGTAGATAGAATGTCGAAGGGTTTCAAAAGCAATACTTTTCTTCTGGATCTCATCATCGCAATTCTGGGGGGAAATGTTGAGGGGGAGAGAATCAATACCAATCTTACAGAATCAAAGCAATAGCTTCTAAAAGAATAGACAACAAAATTGTATCGGCATCCAGTATTCTTTACTAAATTATAGCCTAGTCCACACAATTCATCATATTTAGAGAACTCATGCTCAGAAGTAAATTAAAGAAAAGGCATATAAGATAATCACCAAAGTGAAACAGCCTTATACATTTCATAAAAACAACAAGCTTTGGCTCATTCACTTCCCTAAGTCTTAAAAGTATATTCTAGCATTTTCCAGAATGTATCTACTTTTGCAACCATGTAATAGGTTTTCATGAGAATGGATTGCCAATTCACTTCATAGTCCAAAAAAAAAAAGAAGGTAAGATTGGTACTAACTTCAAAATAAGTAAAATGGGAAAATGCATATTCTTATATCACATAAAAGCAGCACATTCAAGCATACTTCTCCATCCATCTAGGTAGGCGAGGTCCACGTAAAGTGGGTCTTAGCTCCCAATCATGGATCCCCTCTAGAATGTTGGCTTTCCCTGGCAGTATCGACAACACAAGTGCTGAAACACCATTTATCAACCTCGCAATATTGATCAAAGATTCATAAGTGAATGACTTCACTGACCTGCAAGACAATGTTGGAAGGGAACAACAATGTTAACTATTTTTTAAGAAAGATAAAATTCCAAGAAGAAGAAATGTATGTAACTATAGGCTTGATGCTTAGAATGATGTTTGTATGTTTAAAAAAGAAACATCCAGATTCTGAAGTGCCACAACTATCCACTCGACAATGAAGTAACATGCATTGTCAAAAGAAAAGAGAAAATTACCAAGCTAATGCCAAATATTAGATCTTAAGATATTGCAATCATTTTTGCGAGTAGGCATGCAAATACCTTCTTGGCACAGAAAAGCCAACTAATCTTATTCTTCGCTCTCCATTATGAATATCAGCTAACTTTAGTTTAAGGTGATTGCATTTTTAACTTTGGTGATTAACATGTATGTCATGGTAGTGATGGGAATGCCTATTTTTCATAGGTCCTCTATGGTGCATGTTTTATTTTTTTTTTTTTATCGATCAGTCAATTAGACAGCCTCCCTTCTTTAATCACCAGGATGGAAAGACTAAAAGGACTTCTTTTTCTCTGATCGACAGAAGAGGAAAAGGTAGTGGATATAATGTATTAATGAAGTAAAAACACATCCAAATCAAGATGCAAAAAACATTGATTTTAATTCCACACCATTCCTCGATCAATGTGCCAAGATGCCTGAGTTTGTCCTTGATTTTAAGATCACCCTGGGAGTTAAGGGTGGACTAACCTTAATGAAAGTAGGATCAATTGACCCCACAATAATTTCCAATCACCGTACAACTTATATACATTATTAAATTGTTAGCAAATTTTATATAAGCTACTAACACCCTAAAATCATGAATAACATCACATATCTATTTCTATAATATCTTATGTCCATTAATGTTATTAACTATTTTCCTCCATCCAATTGAATCAAGATAAACCTAATACACCAAATAAAAAATTTTTTCCATTGTTTAGAAATTGAAGGGAGCTGAATAAGCATTAAACACAATCAAAACCAATCAAAATTATCAATTTGGTTTGGATTGAATTAAATTCATATTAAAATTTCATAATTTTTAAATTTTAATTTTTTTATGGACTAAAATTCTTGCTATAACCTGTCATATTAAATTGTTATATATTGTGATTCTTTTCACACAGATTTTATAACACTGTATTATTCATTGTTGTGGGAAAAAATAATTTTCTAACCATGTATATCTTTAAAATTAAATTAGACTAAAAATATTTATAAATCATGGGATCACCTAATCCCGTAGATCGTGGATATAATTCCATAGATCATGGGATATAATCATGAGATTTGATTCCATAATGCAATATAATCATGGGATGGGGTCTAATTCCATGGGATATTATAATCATGGGATTTGATTCCATAAATCATGGGATCTAATAGTGTATCTAGTCTTATGTTCTATTGTTAGGATTGTTATATATATATATATATATATATATATATATATATATATATATATATATATATATAACTCACAGTTTTTTCAAAGTGAGGTACACTAGAAAAATCTTTCATAAAATTATTTCTCAATTTCAGTTATGTTATCAAAGTGTTAGGCTAGGTTTTGAGTTCCCTTCTTCTAGCCTTCATATGTGATTTTTTTTTCGCTATTTTACTTGTTTTCTAATGACAAAATGATGCAGGAGCATCCAACAACACGATTAATTTATTTCCGATACAACTATATTCCCCTCCGAGCTGTGACGAGAAGAACTCAAAGCTACCAACCTCCCTTTTGGGCCTTCAAAAAGGACAATTGAGACTACCGATAAGGAAGATGATCAACCCGTGGCCTCCTGATGTCATACTCATCAGCAGATCGATGAGGATTCTTAAAGTCTAGCAACTACTAATAAATTTTATTAATTTGGTGTCAGACGATCTTCTTCCTGGGCGACCACCTGACACTACTCTAAACTCGAGGACGAATTTTTTTCAACCTAGGACAACTGATGCAGGATGATTCGAAAATTTTATTACTATTTTTTATAATTTTTATTTTTAGTAATTTTTAAAAAATTTTAGTATTTAGAGTAGTTTTGAGAATTTTTATTAGTTTTGAAATTTTTTATTTTTTTTATTTTTAGGATTTTTAAGACTGTTTAGGATTTTTAGGATTTCGAGTCCGTTAAGAAATTTTTCTTTCTATTAGGATTTTGTCTTTCTTTTATAAGTTAGGGTTTTAAGTCTATATAAACATCTTATAAGTTGATATTTAGGAAGAAGTTTTAGTTTAATAATATTTTTGGCAGTGCCGTTTATTTTCCTATCTCTTATTATTCTTTCAAATCAACAAGTTTTAGAAGATTGTTTTCGGTGTTCGCAATCGAACCAACAGATTCAATATTGCTCGCAGGATAATCATTATTTTGTCTGGCGTCAGTTGGTATCAGAGCATTGCCCGTAGGATAATCGCTATCCCTACCTCCTTTATCATTGAGCAGTCATTTAGGGGCCTTAGCTGGTGATCTAGGTTGTTTCCCACTCAACGATTAAGCTTATCCCCCATCGTCTCACTGGCCGACCTTAATCCCTCTTATTTTTTTTAGGGGGGTGGGGGTGTCATATCTAGTATTCAGAATTTGCCTCAATTTGGTACCGCTCTCGCAGCCTGGACCGAAACAATGCTTTACCCCTAGATGTCCAGTTAACTGCTGCGCCTCAACGCATTTCGGGGAAAACTAGCTAGCTCTAGATTCGAGTAGCATTTCACCCCTAATCATAACTCATCCGTTGATTCTTCAACATCAGTCGGATTGACGTCGGACAAAATAGTGATTATTCTGCAGGCAATATTGAATCTGTTAGTTCGACTGCGAACGCCAAAAATATTCTTCTAAAACTTATTGATTCGAAAGAATAACAAGAGATAGAGAAATAAACGATACTGCCGAAAATATTATTAAACCAAAACTTCTCCCTAAACATCACTCATAAGAAAGACAAAATCCTAATAGAAAGAAAATTTTCTTAATGGACTCAAAATCCTAAATGCTAAACGAACTTAAAAATCCTAAAAATAAAAAATTTTAAAACTGATAAAAATTCTCAAAACTACTCTAAATAACAATAAACTCTAAAAATAAAAATCATAAAAAATAGTAATAAAATCTTCGAATCATCCTGTATCAATCATCCCAGATTGAAAAAAAAAATTCATCCTTGAGTTTAGAGTAGTGTTAGGTAGTCGACCAAGAAGAAGATCGTCTGACATCAAATCAACAAAATTTATTAATAGTTGTTGGACTTTAGGAATCTTCGTCGATCCGCTGACGAGTATGACATCAGAAGGCCACGGGTTGATCATCTTCCTTGTCGGTAGTCTCAATCGTCCTTTTTCAAGGCCCAAAAGGGAGGTTAGTAGCTTCGAGTTCTTCTCGTCATAGCTTGGAGGGGAATATAGTTGTATCGGAAGATAAACTAATCGTGTTACTGGATGCTCCTACATCAGACGCCCCAAGTTGAAAAAAACTCATCCTCGAGTTCAGGATAATGTCTTCAGAATAAAAAATCCTTAAGTGTTGATGAATCAAAAGTCGTCGCATAAATGGTAGGAAGATCCTCTGAAAATCTCTGGGCGATTGTTATACTTCTAATGAAACATACACTGCATCCTCAGATAACCTGCCATCTAGAATCTCACAATCCTCACCATAAAATACCTCATCATATACTAGCTCGCCAGTTGACTCGATCTTGTCTTCGTCATAAATTGGATCACCGACTATTCGATCTTGTCATCCATATCTTTCTCAAGAAAAATTTTATTCAAGTAAAAGGAAAAGAACTTACGACCATTAAAATTTTGGGCACTACGATCATAGTGTGAGGCTTCCTCAATCGGAACCTACCTATCACGACCTTGACCACGTACCTCACGATCTTCAAGATCTTGCGCCGTTAGACATTGGAATAACTCCGTAACTTATTACTGTAGATCTTCAAGTATCTCATCGCAGGTGCTACGATCACGGTGCGAGGCTTCCTCAACTGGAACCTGCCTGTCACGACCACGACGACCATCCATGGGATCTAAGAGCTCTGATACCAACTGACGTCGGACGGGATAGTGATTATCCTGCGGGTAATGCTCTGATACCAACTAACGCCGGACAAAATAGTGATTATCCTACGGGCAATATTGAATCTGTTGGTTCGACTGGGAACACCAAAAATAATCTTCTAAAACCTGTTGATTCGAAAGAATAACAAGAGATAAGGAAATAAACGACACTGTTGAAAATATTATTAAATCAAACTTCTCCTTAAACATCAACTCATAAGATGTTTATATAGACCAAAACCCTAACTTGTAAAAGAAAGATAAAATCCTAATAGAAAGAAAAATTTCTTAAAGGACTCGAAATCCTAAAAATCCTAAACGGACTTAAAAATCCTAAAAATAAAAAAATAAAAAATTTCAAAACTAATAAAAATTCTCAAAACTACTCTAAATACCAAAAAACTCTAAAAATTACTAAAAATAAAAATTATAAAAATAGTAATAAAATATTTGAATCATCTTGCATCACAAAATAGAATATTTTGTATGTTCCTTTTACCAACCTTTTGGATTCCTTCCTCTATTTTTCATCAATGGTGGTTTGTTTTTGTTGCTTGACCTTCATTATCGATTTATTCCTCATTTTTACTAATTTTTCTGCAAATTTTAACTTATAAAAATGTCAGGAGGTGTAGAAACAATCAGTCATCTTATAGGTACAGGGCCAAAACTGGAATATCCTCAACTTGAAGCATGGGGTGAAGAAGAATCGATGATTATAGTGTGGCTATGGAATTCAATGGTTCTTGAGATTAGTGAAACGTGTATATTCTTGGCTACTACTTAGGACATTTTGGGATGTAATGCAATAGATATATTCAAAAGCAAAAGGGCACTATATAGTATAGGTGAAGGTGAAAACAACTATATAGAAAAATGTCAAGAAGTTGATCATTATAGGGTGATAAAAATAAATGTTTGTTGTTCTAAAGGAGTTCATTAAGATAACCATTATGATTTCCTTATAGGTTGATCATGTGAGAATTCAGATTCATTGTAAGCAGGAAATTCCATGCCTTATGAAGTGGTAGCAGCTTGAGGAGAGGAAAGCAGAAGAGGACTTATGATCGAATCATACAACACCAAATGATCAGTTGTGGTAGCTAGCGGTCGCAATAATTTAATCACAAACATGGAAAAAGCATGATTTCCTGAAAGTAGAAAACTTAAACAATTAAAAGCTCTTGATCATGATAGTTTATGGTGCACCTATTGTAAGATGGCATATCATGCTCGTGAGCAGTGTTGGAAGCTTAATAACAAACCTCTCAACCAAGAGTAGGGGCATCAAGGAGAACAAATAACAATCAATGATTTTATGCATATGGTGAAGTCATAACAAAATAACGTTGTACCAAAGGATTTAGGTGGACTCAGCTAGGAGTAGGGATTTGTTATTGGTAACTTTGACAAATCTTCAAGTCATTAATCCTCTATTGGATTAAATGTCTTAAATACACCCTTTTTCTACTTTTCGATCATAGATTTAGAAGCTACGGATAATATAACCCATTCACCAAGTGTCTTTTCAAGATACTCCCATGTCCAAGCAACATAAACATGGTCACAGCTAATGGATGGTTCTTTGACTACTGTAGCAGGTGTAGGAGATGTTAAAATAAGTCCATCATTAAGCTTTTAAAAATGTTCTTCATGTTCCAAATTATCCAGCTATCCAAAAGTTCACAAAACTTATGTTGCAAACGCTTCATCAAGGAGAAGCTAGAGAGTGAGTTGAGTTGTACCCCTTACATCTGTACATAAAAGCAACATGCACATATCTTCATAAAGGGTTAAGTCTCACTATTTTAAAGTATAATATCCAAGCTGAGAATAGTAAACACCTATTGAGTGGCCTGATGGGCAGTGTGGGAGTGTCAATTTATATCCCTAAAATTAAATTAGGCTAAAAATATTTCATAAATCATGGGATCATCTTATTCCATAAATCGTGGGACACGGGATCTGATTCCATAAATTATGGAATATAACTATAGGATCTGACTCCATGGACCATGGGTTATGATAGTGTAACTAGTTTATTTTTCTATGGTTAGGATTGTTATTGTAAATATTTTTAAAGTACACTTGAAAATCTTTCATGAAATTGTTTCTCAATAACTGACAACCATAAATTTGTTAATTTAAGGATGAATTTGATATTTTTATTTATTTTGGTTTACGCTTAACCAAACAGGAAAAAATTAAAATTTTATCCCATTTTAGTCAACTCAAAACAAACCAAAGTTTTATTATTTGAACTGAATAATGAACACCTATATTCTCTATCGTTTCAATTTTCCTTTGTAATTTACAAGAAATTGTTTCTCAATAACTGACAACCATAAATTTGTTAATTTAAGGATGAATTTGATACTTTTATTTATTTTGGTTTACGCTTAACCAAACAGGAAAAAATTAAAATTTTATCACATTTTAGTCAACTCAAAACAAACCAAAGTTTTATTATTTAACTGAATAATGAACACCTATATTCTCTATCGTTTCAATTTTCCTTTGTAATTTACAAGAAGTAATACTTCCTCATCCTTGAATTTTCCTTTTCTTCATCGTTCACCCTTTCTACTACATCCAGAAGAGTCTATATCTAGTTCCATCTAAATATTTCCTTGAAAATTCATGAGAAATTTTAAATGTATATTTCAAAGTTCATATATATTTGAATTTTCTTGATATAGTTTCAATATTTTTTAAATATAAAACATATTAATTAAAAATAAAAAGTTTAATCTAAAATTTTAAAATAAAAAATAAATTATTTTTTAATATATATATAATGGGATAATTTTATTAGACTTTAATTAAACCTATTTAAATCATCTCAATCATAGTAACTAGAAGTTGATTAAAATTATTAATTTAATTAAACCTAAATTCACTATTTCTGCCCTGTTCCGCGCTCTCATGATGCATCCTCGTCGCTGCGCTACTCCGAAGAGGTCGCATGAGTATGATGGCGCCTCCTATTATACACCACGATTATATATATATATAGAGAGAAAATATTTAATCAAATTAATCGATTGAAACTTCATTTAGTTAATACAAAAGAAAATAATAACATAATTAATAATAAATAAGGAAATAAATATAAAAGAATATACATGATTTATTAGATTTTTTAGAATTTAAAATGAATTTTTAAATATTTTAATGGGATAAATTGATTAAGATTTTAAAAAGCATGTTTGGTTATCCTATTTAAATGAGGAGTTGATAGAAAACATTAACCTAAGTTTGATTAAAACCTAAGTTCATTTTCCTTCCTTCCGCGTCTTCTCCCGCTGCCCACGCCCGTGTGTTACCGCAGCCTCCTTCGGTTGTCCTCCTCCGGTCGCTACAGCAGTGCCACAGCTAGCCTCCCCACCTCCGACCGCGAGCATCTTGCCACTGCAGCAGCACCCGCCAAGGAATTGTGGTCATTGCTACCTCCCCCTCTGTTGTCGTCACTGATGCCACCACCAGCCAGCCGCACACTGCATGCCTCCAACGGAGTCGTGCGAGCCCGACGACACCTCCGGACGCATTGCGCGGCTGCGGAGATCCCTCTGGACAAATCGCAAGAGCTCAGCGGGACCTTAAGGTGCCCCAACACCGAAGCCTTCACTGTGCCGGTTTCAACCCACGGACGGAACGAAATTTTTCATCCGTATCAGAGGAAACGGCTCAAAATTTCATTCCTTGCATGAGACTAGCTTATTTTGGTTTACTTCAAACATCTGTGTTGGTAAACAAATATTTCAATTTTTTATGTGAATAAGGATTTTGAATGTGTTGGCCACTTTACTAAAAGTCATTGGATCCCATCATAGTGTCATCTTTAAAAGGTGCATTATTTAGGGTTTCGGTTAATTTTACTCTAAAGTTAAAAGTTGTTTAAGTTTTTAACAAGTTCTTATATTTATTGGGCTGAATTAGACTTTATTTAAAGAGAATTAGTTTAGAAAACGGGATCTCTTAATTCTTCTATAAAAAGAGCCCTAAAGCTCCCCTTGCAAATCAACTTATGTTAAGGAAGGCTATGATTAAAACTCATTTGGATTTATCTTGGCACGCTTTGAAATGCATCGAGGTGTCAATGTGTTGACTATGGCATGGTAGAATACTAAAATAATTCATTCTAACCAAAGATTGCAATACTTACCGCAAATCTTAACGAATACAATTCTTCAAATGTTGACTAGAACAAAATCTAAATATATTACATGTAATTTCGGTAACAAGAAAAGAATTGATAGAGTATAAGATGGATGGAGTTGAAATCCTTGTAGGATTTTAATTACCACAATTCTATTGTACAAAGAGAAGCAAATATCGACAAATATAATTAATAAAATAAAGAATATATAGTTGAAATGGAAAGGAGATTTGAGGTCTTATGTGATTGTAGTGTGACCATTAGGCTAAAAGGAAACTCAAATAAAACTATGGTACTTACAAGGCTTCATTGATCTGAATGTTGGGCTATTAGGAAACAATAGAAACATCATTAGGCTATTAGGAAACACTAGCAAGAATTTTGGGCTATTAGGAAATACCAGGAATAAAAAATTAATGCAACATAGATGAAAATGTTAAGATAAAATTCAAAAGAAACTCAGTGAAGCTTTGTAAGATAAAAAAAAAGAGAAAAAATTATAGGTAAGAAGAGTTGAATCTAGTATAATGGAAGGTGTAAGAATTAGGAGTATATTACCTATATAATAAAAAATCATTTTTAATTAATTTTAATATGGCAGTAATATTGTCTTGCATAATAAATCTAAGTAGTTAACCCTAAATATTTGGCACAAACATGGCTTGGTGATGATTATATAAATAATATATATATATATAATTAATACCTAAAATGTTTATTACTTGAATTAAATATTTATGTTAAGGCTTACAAGTTCAAAGATAGCATATAAATTAATTCAGGATTTTATGTCATCGTTTAAATTAGTTCAAATAAACCAAGCACTTTTTTTTTTAGAAAAATTGCACATGTAACATATAAATTTGTGGCCATTATATGATCCTCTCAAAATCTGCCTAGGTGATCATGTAAGTGTCAGTCACATAAGTGGGCCAACATAGGGGTTCTTTAAAAATTAAAACAATGCCAAAGAATTTGCCCTTTTAATATGCCCAAAAAAAAATCAATGACATGGTTAAGAAGTAAGAATACAATTCCTAGCAAAAACCTTGAAAAGACAATTTCACTACATAACAAACTCATGGAAAATTATAATAAATAGTTAAGTCAGACTTGTTTGTAAGATTCTAACCTATAATTGCTCAAACAAAATTTTATGTATATACTCCTAAATAGATTATCATGTAAATTAATAATTTAGTAATATGATTAATTATTGTAAAATAATAAAATGTAACTTACTTTCAGTTGAGTCTTTGCAAACTTATTCAAATACAGGAATATGATCATTTATTTGGGAAGATGCTTGTTTTAAGATACCATAATCATGAAGTTAGAAGCATCTTCTTTCATTGACATTTGACAGAAACATAGGTCAAAAACAAAAGCATATTTGTTCGTTATTAAAGAAGACGGTCTGATAGGTTTCCACACCGACTTCCAAAGTTGTGACATTTGCACAAAGAACCACAACAGTTCAATCACTTGCAAAAAATACAATGTTACTTCACTCACACCGAAATACAGAGATAAAAAGGATAAATCAGAAAATAATCTTTCATTAACTATTTTTTGATAAAAGAAACATCTGACATAGAACATAAACTGATAAAATGGATCAATAAGTTCTTGTTTACTAATTTTCTATATCCATCGCTACATCAAAGAATGTGGATGAAGTGTTTTTGCAGTTGTAGTATGATTGAGTTTAAGCTTAGCACCATTCTAATACATTTCCACATATGACTTAAAATGATCCTGCAGTGTGAATTTCATAAATTTGGGTATAAATAATAGTCTCTTGGAAATAACATGAGGTGTAAACTCAAAAACTTGATTGCTACCTAGACATATAATAGGATCCCCTAAGATAAAGTTAGGAAGCAAAGCCAACTGCAAAGCCAACCTAGCTAAATTTCTAGCATCCCCACCCTCTTCACAATCATATCCATTTCTGATAACTCCACCCATCAAATTGGCTAAAGTATTTCCTTTTCTTTTCTTTCTCTAAACACCCACTAACATCAAACGTTGATTAATACCATGCATACTGCATCTCCAAAATAATATTCGGCAGTAGTCAATTGTAAAAAGGAAGCAGCGCAAATCCTTCTCCCTTTTCCCTTCTTTTAGCAACTCAAATTCCTAAAACAAACAATCAAGCATAAGTTCGATTACAGGAGACGGAACGGGAACCTACTCCTTGGTGACAGCGAGTAGATGATCGACGAACCGCTGCAGCATGATCCCTCCTGCCGCTTCGCCAGAAACGAAACCCTAGAAATGATTGCAGGGAATCAATCGACGAGACCAAACAAGGGAGGAGGAGGATAACGCGAGGCCAGCAAGATTGTCGGGGCAGAGTTCAAATCGGAGCCCGTCGAGGATTTAGAATCCACGCTTCCGCGCATCTCCCTGTCCACGCCGCATGGGCAACTGACGCACGCAGAATCGCGTTCAAAGCCGGACGACGCGTGGAGGGGAAGGGGGAGATTTCGGTGGCCACCGCAGAAGTATTCTTATGCGTGCGGTCGAAACACGGTGGGATGGGATGGCCGCACGCGGCTGACTGACACCGGCCGAGACACGCAAGAACCAATGTTGTCGGTGGGGAAGCGGACGTGTTTTGAAGATACCCACAATTTGTGCCCATGCAGGCGCAGGCGGTGCGAGTTCAATGTGAGAGCGAGGACTGATTGAGGTGGAGTCTGGGGCTGGTTTTCTGGGTGCATGTTGACAGATGGAAATGCTCCACTTCTTCGCCTTTATAACCGCCTAACTGAAAATAGAAAATCTTTTTAACAGTGTTTTTGCCCATATTTGCATTATAGAATATCGACATTGATACGAGTTACTTAATCTAATAGAAAGAAGAAAGCTATGCAATCTAATGAATGACACACAAAAAGAGGTTGTGTTTATTTAAGGCGATTTTTTAAAGGGTAAATTTATCAAATCATGAAATTAAATGTTCTTTAAAAAAAATTAAAAGGATGTCTCATAGATGTTTTATTTTGAAAATACTCCTTTATTTTAAGGTTGTTATAGTAGTTATAATGTATAGAAGCTATTCTTTACCTGCTATAATGTGATTAGGATTTAGAATTTGAGATTTAATTTCATTAAAATGAAATAGATAATTTTTTTCATATTATATTAGCTGTCGAGTAGCTGCTACATAATTATAGCTAAATTATAAATTTTAAAATCTTGAATTCTAAATTCTAAACTTTGAATATTATTATATTAAAATACTTTTTATCAACTTAGTCAAAATTATTTAAATTTTAAAATCACTTTAAATTAATCAAAATTATTTTAAAATAGTTGTAAAAACTAAAATAAGTAGTTGTTAGAGCATCCACAACTCACTCCCATTAATACCCTCCACCTCATTAAAAAGCATGGAGTCTACTGCCACATACTCGTTATAACAACATATCTCTTTCACCCATATTCCTTTTAACATTAACACTCATTATTTATGGGTCCCACCATCCACTCAATCATCTTAAAATTATATCATATTAAATAAATATTTTTTAAAAATGTTTTTAAATATTAAAATTATTATTATTTTTAATAATAATCTTACTTTAAAATAATAATTTTACTATTTTAAAAAAATAATATTAAAAATTTTATTTAATTTTAAAATAGCTGTTAAAACTAATCGTTTTAATAAATATAATTTAAAAATAAAACAATACACGTGGGTGGGCCAACCTCCTGATTGGCCCACCCCGCTTTTTAATTGAGCGCGTTCAATTGGAGCGGTGTTATAACACCCTTCCACAATGGTATTTAACACCAATGGGGGTGTTATAACACTCCGTTAGAGCATCCATTGTGGATGCTGTTACAATATTATAACAATATTGTATTAGGTCTTGCATATTATAATAGTTACATAATAGCTTTTACATATATTGTAATAGTTAATCATAGTTGCTATAATAATGCTAAAAATAAGAAACAATATTATAACAGCTATTCGATAACTTTTATACGTTGTAACAACTATTGAATAATTATTATACGTTATAGCAATTATTAATATATGCTATAGTAGCACTAAAATAAGAGGTATTCCAAAAATAAAACATTTGATAGGAGCACATTTTAACTTTTTTTAGAAAAATGTACCTATTTGATATTTCTTTTAATTTGCATTTTAGAATATCGACATTGATACGAATTACTTATTCTAATAGAAAGCGGAGGAGAAAGCTACGCAATCAGGTGAATGACACAGAAAAAGGTCATGTTTACTTAAAGGGGATTTTTAAAAGGGTAAAAGTTAAAAGGGCATCTTAAATTTATCAAATCGTTAGATAGGTGTCTATTTTTCAAAACAAGTTAAAAGGGCATCCCATAAAATATTTTATCTTGAAAATTCTCCTTTATTTTAGCATTGTTGTAGTAGCTACTCAATAGCTACTGTAACATATAGAAGTTACCTAACATATAGAAGTTACTCTGTAGCTTTTTTACAATGTGTTTATGAAAAGATTTAAGATTTAATTTGATTAAAATAAAATAAATAAATTTTCACATTATAATAACTATCGAGTAGCTGTAATGGTGGAGCTAGGTACAAACGTACCTGGGCTCCAGCCCGGGGTCAATTTCAAAGTTCATTAGAATTTTAATGGATTTTTTTTTATTTTGACAGATGATAAAATTATTATGGTATCAGCCCGGGGTTAATTTTTGTTGTTTGTTGTTGAAAAAAATTTAGCCCAGGCTGATTGTAAATCTTGGCTCTGCCATTGAGTAGCTGTTATACATTGTACTAGCTACCAGTGGCTACTACATAGTTATAGTTAAATACTAAATCTTAAAATTGTGAGCATTAATTAAATTCTAAACTCTAAATATTATTATATTAAAATATTTTTTACCAACTTAGTTAAAATTATTTAAACTTCATTAAAATTATTTTAAATTAATCAAAATTACTTTAAAATAGTTATAACAGCTACTAAGTGGCTACTATAATACTACAATAGTATTGTATTAGATATTGTAGTAGTTACAGAATTGCTTCTATATATTGTAATAGTTAATCGTAACTGCTATAATAATGTTGAAAATAAGAAATAATATTATAGAAATTACTTAATAACTTCTACACATTGTAGCCACTGCCGAGTAGCTGCTACACATTATACCAGTTACTGATAGTTGCTACAATAACATTAAAATAAGAGGTATTCTAGAAATAAAGCATCTGATGGGGCATTTTTTTTTAAATGTACCCATTTAATGTTTCTTTTAATTTAGGGCACTCTTTATTTTTTATCCTTCCTTAAATTAGTTGGATATTCTACTACACACTATACTAGATGCCTAAATACTAATAAAATCTACTATTTAAATATATTTTTTTAGGACCTGTGTGAGTTAAAGGGAGGTAAATAGCTTTTATCACTTATTATCTTGATCTTGTGATCATCGTTTGAATGCACAACGGAATTCTTAGCTTGAATCAAACTCGACGTCATATGCATAACTCCTAGCGATCTCTCTCTACTAGAATATTTTCCTTTTCGGATACCTTTTGAAGGCGGAGAAGTCTCTTACAATCTTGTTCTTACAAAAAAAAATGCAAATTAAACAATACAAAATACAAATGAAAATGAAAGCAAAAATACTTTACAATTGAAAATTTTATTTTGGATGCTTATTTATCACTTTAGAATCCTCTTGATGGTTGAAAATACAGTAGCACTTCGTCTCTAACCTCTCAAGAACCGATACCGCCTATTTGCCTCGAAACCCTCCTTTAAAGGTTGTTCTTCGGGCTGATTTCCACCAACCAATCGATTGTCATGTTAGATATTTTACTTGATCAATCGATTGAAAGTTCACAGTCGAACTAGTCAATTGAGTCTGAAGTCTTCTGTTTGATGGTTACAGTCAAGCAATCGATTGCACTAATTGATTGTTGGACACCAATCAATTGATAGTCAACCCTAAACCTTGAATTTCGAGTTTAGGATTTATCAATCGATTGGTGAACTATTGTTCACATAGCAAACTCCAAATTTCAGATTTAGGGTTTGCCAATCGATTGTTACGTTGTGTCAATCAATTGCTAACTTTAGTTTCAGCCTTTTCAAAGATGAATTCATATCTTGCTTAGTATCCGATTGACCTCAACCTATCAGAACTTTCTCTGTCCAACATCTGATCATTCGTGACCTTTTGAGATTTTTTGTTGCACAATATCATCTTTGACCTATTGAGACTTCTCTCGTTGCAAAGTATCCGATCAATCGTGACTCACTTAGACTTTCCGTCACATGCTAAGTGTCTGATCCTCCATGATTCACTTGGACTTCTCTGATCACTAAGTGTTTGGTCAACCATAATTCACATGAATTTTTCATCTCGTATCAAGTGTCCGATCTTCCACAACTCACTTGGACTTTCTCGATCACTAAGTATCCAATCAACTGTGATCCACTTGGATTTCTTTTGTCAACTCCCTGTTGAACTTCTGGTCATCAAGTGTCCGGTCAACCATGACCCACTTGGACTTTCTTTTTTGTGCTAAGTGTCCGATCCTCTATAATCCACTTGGATTTTTCGAACGTCAAGTATCTATTCAACCTTGACCTACGTGACTCTTATTAACATATTGATCAAACATCAAAAATCTAATTCAAGTCAAACTGAGCTTGGTCAACCTTGATGAGGTTGATTACACTAACAATCTTCCCCTTGTTGATGTTTGACAATATGTTTAAGTTAGGCTAACTCATTAACTCAACTTCCTTCTTTATCCTTCTTCTCATGTCAAAACATGAATGAGAGATTCCTAACTTAAATCTTACATTCTCCCCCTTTGGCACACATCAAAAATCATTTCTTAAAACTCATTTATCTCATCCAATCCAATCCTCTCAAATGAAAGTTACCTACCTTTTATTTCATCTAATGCTCAACTTAGCGCATACAACCATTATCCTTCTCCTTCTTTCATATCCAATTCGTGCCTTTGAGTGGTTCTCCCCCTCAAGACACTCTCCCACTTCAATCATTGTATCAACAATGATTCAGAGCTCCTAAACCTTCAGGAAATACAAAAATCTAAGTCATGAGGTTAAATATTTAATCTTGAATCTAATTCTCCTTTTCAAATCCTCATCTTTCTCTTTTTACCATCCTTTTCACATTTTCTTTAAGAAAACCTCTTTGAATATTTATCCAAGTATATCAGAGGATTAGACATAGTTAAAAACCCTAGACGGGAGGCTTAATGGTTGATAAACTTCAGTCAAAAATACAGCTATCAATTGATTGATAACTGACACCAATCAATTGGTAACTGATACCAATCAATTGGTGACCTAAAAATTTAA
>NC_133875.1:927334-1042194 GCF_044706935.1 Curcuma longa
TTAATTCTTCTATAAAAAGAGCCCAAAATTCCCTTGCAAATCAACTTATGTTAAGGAAGGCTATGATTAAAACTCATTTGGATTTATCTTGGCACGCTTTGAAATGCGTCGAGGTGTCAATGTGTCGACTATGGCATCGTAGAATACTAAAATAATTCGTATCCATCCAAAGATTGCAATACTTACCGCAAATCTTAACGAATACAATTCTTCAAATGTTGACTAGAACAAAATCTAAATATATTACATGTAATTTCTGTAACAAGAAAAGAATTGATAGAGTATAAGATGGATGGAGTTGAAATCCTTGTAGGATTTTAATTACCACAATTCTATTGTACAAAGAGAAGCAAATATCGACAAATATAATTAATAAAATAAAGAATATATAATTGAAATGGAAAGGAGATTTGAGGTCTTATGTGATTGTAGTGTGACCATTAGGCTAAAAGGAAACTCAAATAAAAGTATGGTACTTACAAGGCTTCATTGATCTGAATGTTGGGCTATTAGGAAACAATAGAAACATCATTAGGCTATTAGGAAACACTAGCAAGAATGTTGGGCTATTAGGAAATACCAGGAATAAAAAATTAATGCAACATAGATGAAAATGTTAAGATAAAATTCAAAAGAAACTCAGTGAAGCTTTATAAGATAAAAAAAAATAAGAGAAAAAGTTATAGGTAAGAAGAGTTGAATCTAGTATAATGGAAGGTGTAAGAATTAGGAGTATATTACCTATATAATAAAAAAAATCATTTTTAATTAATTTTAATATGGCAGTAATATTGTCTTGCATAATAAATCTAAGTAGTTAACCCTAAATATTTGGCACAAACATGGCTTGGTGATGATTATATAAATAATAATATATATATATATAATTAATACCTAAAATGTTTATTACTTGAATTAAATATTTATGTTAAGGCTTACAAGTTCAAAGATAGCATATAAATTAATTCAGGATTTTATGTCATCATTTAAATTAGTTCAAATAAACCTAGCACTTTTTTTTTTTAGAAAAATTGCACATGTAACATATAAATTTGTGGCCATTGTATGATCCTCTCAAAATCTGCCTAGGTGATCATGTAAGTGTCGGTCACATAAGTGGGCCAACATAGGGGTTCTTTAAAAATAAAACAATGCCAAAGAATTTGCCCTTTTAATGCCAAAGAATTTGCCCTTTTAATATGCCCAAAAAAAAAATCAATGACATGGTTAAGAAGTAAGAATACAATTCCTAGCAAAAACCTTGAAAAGACAATTTCACTACATAACAAACTCATGGAAAATTATAATAAATAGTTAAGTCAGACTTGTTTGTAAGATTCTAACCTATAATTGCTCAAACAAAATTTTATGTATATACTCCTAAATAGATTATCATGTAAATTAATAATTTAGTAATATGATTAATTATTGTAAAATAATAAAATGTAACTTACTTTCAGTTGAGTCTTTGCAAACTTATTCAAATACAGGAATATGATCATTTATTTGGGAAGATGCTTGTTTTAAGATACCATAATCATGAAGTTAGAAGCATCTTCTTTCATTGACATTTGACAGAAACATAGGTCAAAAACAAAAGCATATTTGTTCGTTATTAAAGAAGACGGTCTGATAGGTTTCCACACCGACTTCCAAAGTTGTGACATTTGCACAAAGAACCACAACAGTTCAATCACTTGCAAAAAATACAATGTTACTTCACTCACACCGAAATACAGAGATAAAAAGGATAAATCAGAAAATAATCTTTCATTAACTATTTTTTGATAAAAGAAACATCTGACATAGAACATAAACTGATAAAATGGATCAATAAGTTCTTGTTTACTAATTTTCTATATCCATCGCTACATCAAAGAATGTGGATGAAGTGTTTTTGCAGTTGTAGTATGATTGAGTTTAAGCTTAGCACCATTCTAATACATTTCCACATATGACTTAAAATGATCCTGCAGTGTGAATTTCAAAATTTGGGATCCTCTGAATAAAGTAGCAATAGTCTCTTGGAAATAACATGAGGTGTAAACTCAAAAACTTAATTGCTACCTAGACATATAATAGGATCCCCTAAGATAAAGTTAGGAACAGAAGCAAAGCCAACTTTCTAGCATCCCCACCCTCTTTCACAATCATATCCATTTCTGATAACTCCACCCATCAAATTGGCTAAAGTATTTCCTTTTCTTTTCTTTCTCTAAACACCCACTAACATCAAACGTTGATTAATACCATGCATATTGCATCTCCAAAATAATATTCAGCAGTAGTCAATTGTAAAAAGGAAGCAGCGCAAATCCTTCCCCCTTTTCCCCTTCTTTTAGCAACTCAAATTCCTAAAACAAACAATCAAACATAAGTTCGATTACAGGAGACGGAACGGGAACCTACTCCTTGGTGACAGCGAGTAGATGATCGACGAACCGCTGCAGCATGATCCCTCCTGCCGCTTCGCCAGAAACGAAACCCTAGAAATGATTGCAGGGAATCAATCGACGAGACCAAACAAGGGAGGAGGAGGATAACGCGAGCCAGCAAGATTGTCGGGGCAGAGTTCAAATCGGAGCCCGTCGAGGATTAGAATCCACGCTTCCGCGCATCTCCCTGGCCACGCCGCATGGGCAACTGACGCACGCAAAATCGCGTTCAAAGCCGGACGACGCGTGGAGGGGAAGGGGGAGATTTCGGTGGCCACCGCAGAAGAATTCTTATGCGTGCGGTCGAAACACGGTGGGATGGGATGGCCGCACGCGGCTGACTGACACCGGCCTAGACACGCAAGAACCAATGTTGTCGGTGGGGAAGCGGACGCTTTCAAGATACCCACATTTGTGCCCATGCAGGCGCAGGCGGTGCGAGTTCAATGTGAGAGCGAGGACTGATTGAGGTGGAGTCTGGGGCTGGTTTTCTGGGTGCGTGTTGACAGATGGAAATGCTCCACTTCTTCGCCTTTATAACCGCCTAACTGAAAATAGAAAATCTTTTTAACAGTGTTTTTGCCCATATTTGCATTATAGAATATCGACATTGATACGAGTTACTTAATCTAATAGAAAGAAGAAAGCTATGCAATCTAATGAATGACACACAAAAAGAGGTTGTGTTTATTTAAGGCGATTTTTTAAAGGGTAAATTTATCAAATCGTGAAATTAAATGTTCTTTAAAAAAAATTAAAAGGATGTCTCATAGATGTTTTATTTTGAAAATACTCCTTTATTTTAAGGTTGTTATAGTAGTTATAACGTATAGAAGCTATTCTTTACCTGTTATAATGTGATTAGGATTTAGAATTTGAGATTTAATTTCATTAAAATGAAATAGATAATTTTTTTCATATTATATTAGCTGTACATAATTATAGCTAAATTATAAATTTTAAAATCTTGCTAAACTTTGAATATTATTATATTAAAATACTTTTTATCAATTTAGTCAAAATTATTTAAATTTTAAAATCACTTTAAATTAATCAAAATTATTTTAAAATAGTTGTAAAAACTAAAATTAGTTGTTAGAGCATCCACAACTCACTCCCATTAATACCCTCCACCTCATTAAAAAGCATGGAGTCTACTGCCACATACTCGTTATAACAACATATCTCTTTCACTCATATTCCTTTTAACATTAACACTCATTATTTATGGGTCCCACCATCCACTCAATCATCTTAAAATTATATCATATTAAATAAATATTTTTTAAAAATGTTTTTAAATATTAAAATTATTATTATTTTTAATAATAATCTTACTTTTAAAATAATAATTTTACTATTTTTAAAAAATAATATTAAAAATTTTATTTAATTTTAAAATAGCTGTTAAAACTAATCGTTTTAATAAATATAATTTAAAAATAAAACAATACACGTGGGTGGGCCAACCTCCTGATTGGCCCACCCCGCTTTTAATTGAGCGCGTTCAATTGGAGGGGTGTTATAACACCCTTCCACAATGGTATTTAACACCAATGGGGGTGTTATAACACTCCGTTAGAGCATCCATTGTGGATGCTGTTACAATATTATAACAATATTGTATTAGGTCTTGCATATTATAATAGTTACATAATAGCTTTTACATATATTGTAATAGTTAATCATAGTTGCTATAATAATGCTAAAAATAAGAAACAATATTATAACAGCTATTCGATAACTTTTATACGTTGTAACAACTATTGAATAATTATTATACGTTATAGCAATTATTAATATATGCTATAGTAGCACTAAAATAAGAGGTATTCCAAAAATAAAACATTTGATAGGAGCACATTTTAACTTTTTTTAGAAAAATGTACCTATTTGATATTTCTTTTAATTTGCATTTTAGAATATCGACATTGATACGAATTACTTATTCTAATAGAAAGCGGAGGAGAAAGCTACGCAATCAGGTGAATGACACAGAAAAAGGTCATGTTTACTTAAAGGGGATTTTTAAAAGGGTAAAAGTTAAAAGGGCATCTTAAATTTATCAAATCGTTAGATAGGTGTCTATTTTTCAAAACAAGTTAAAAGGGCATCCCATAAAATATTTTATCTTGAAAATTCTCCTTTATTTTAGCATTGTTGTAGTAGCTACTCAATAGCTACTGTAACATATAGAAGTTACTCTGTAGCTTTTTTTACAATGTGTTTATGAAAAGATTTAAGATTTAATTTGATTAAAATAAAATAAATAAATTTTCACATTATAATAACTATCGAGTAGCTGTAATGGCAGAGCTAGGTACAAACGTACCTGGGCTCCAGCCCGGGGTCAATTTCAAAGTTCATTAGAATTTTAATGGATTTTTTTTTTATTTTGACAGATGATAAAATTATTATGGTATCAGCCCGGGGTTAATTTTTGTTGTTTGTTGTTGAAAAAAATTTAGCCTAGGCTGATTGTAAATCTTGGCTCTGCCATTGAGTAGTTGTTATACATTGTACTAGCTACCAGTGGCTACTACATAGTTATAGTTAAATACTAAATCTTAAAATTGTGAGCATTAATTAAATTCTAAACTCTAAATATTATTATATTAAAATATTTTTTACCAACTTAGTTAAAATTATTTAAACTTCATTAAAATTATTTTAAATTAATCAAAATTACTTTAAAATAGTTATAACAGCTACTAAGTGGCTACTATAATACTACAATAGTATTGTATTAGATATTGTAGTAGTTACATAATTGCTTCTATATATTGTAATAGTTAATCGTAACTGCTATAATAATGTTGAAAATAAGAAATAATATTATAGAAATTACTTAATAACTTCTACACATTGTAGCCACTGCCGAGTAGCTGCTACACATTATACCAGTTACTGATAGTTGCTACAATAACATTAAAATAAGAGGTATTCTAGAAATAAAGCATCTGATGGGGCATTTTTTTTAAATGTACCCATTTAATGTTTCTTTTAATTTAGGGCACTCTTTATTTTTTATCCTTCCTTAAATTAGTTGGATATTCTACTACACACTATACTAGATGCCTAAATACTAATAAAATCTACTATTTAAATATATTTTTTTAGGACCTGTGTGAGTTAAAGGGAGGTAAATAGCTTTTATCACTTATTATCTTGATCTTGTGATCATCGTTTGAATGCACAACGGAATTCTTAGCTTGAATCAAACGCGACGTCATATGCATAACTCCTAGCGATCTCTCTCTACTAGAATATTTTCCTTTTCGGATACCTTTTGAAGGCGGAGAAGTCTCTTACAATCTTGTTCTTACAAAAAAATACAAATTAAACAATACAAAATACAAATGAAAATGAAAGCAAAAATACTTTACAATTGAAAATTTTATTTTGGATGCTTATTTATCACTTTAGAATCCTCTTGATGGTTGAAAATACAGTAGCACTTCGTCTCTAACCTCTCAAGAACCGATACCGCCTATTTGCCTCGAAACCCTCCTTTAAAGGTTGTTCTTCGGGCTGATTTCCACCAACCAATCGATTGTCATGTTAGATATTTTACTTGATCAATCGATTGAAAGTTCACAGTCGAACTAGTCAATTGAGTCTGAAGTCTTCTGTTTGATAGTTACAGTCAAGCAATCGATTGCACTAATTGATTGTTGGACACCAATCAATTGATAGTCAACCCTAAACCTTGAATTTCGAGTTTAGGATATATCAATCGATTGGTGAACTATTGTTCACATAGCAAACTCCAAATTTCAGATTTAGGGTTTGCCAATCGATTGTTACGTTGTGTCAATCAATTGCTAACTTTAGTTTCAGCCTTTTCAAAGATGAATTCATATCTTGCTTAGTATCCAATTGACCTCAACCTATCAGAACTTTCTCTGTCCAACATCTGATCATTCGTGAACTTTTGAGATTTTTTGTTGCACAATATCATCTTTGACCTATTGAGACTTCTCTCGTTGCAAAGTATCCGATCAATCGTGACTCACTTAGACTTTCCGTCACATGCTAAGTGTCTGATCCTCCATGATTCACTTGGACTTCTCTGATTACTAAATGTTTGGTCAACCATAATTCACATGAATTTTTCATCTCGTATCAAGTGTCCGATCTTCCACAACTCACTTGGACTTTCTCGATCACTAAGTATCCAATCAACTGTGATCCACTTGGATTTCTTTTGTCAACTCCCTGTTGAACTTCTGGTCATCAAGTGTCCGGTCAACCATGACCCACTTGGACTTTCTTTTTTGTGCTAAGTGTCCGATCCTCTATAATCCACTTGGATTTTTCGAACGTCAAGTATCTATTCAACCTTGACCTACGTGACTCTTATTAACATATTGATCAAACATCAAAATCTAATTCAAGTCAAACTGAGCTTGGTCAACCTTGATGAGGTTGATTACACTAACAATCTTCCCCTTGTTGATGTTTGACAATATGTTTAAGTTAGGCTAACTCATTAACTCAACTTCCTTCTTTATCCTTCTTCTCATGTCAAAACATGAATGAGAGATTCCTAACTTAAATCTTACATTCTCCCCCTTTGGCACACATCAAAAATCATTTCTTAAAACTCATTTATCTCATCCAATCCAATCCTCTCAAATGAAAGTTACCTACCTTTTATTTCATCTAATGCTCAACTTAGCGCATACAACCATTATCCTTCTCCTTCTTTCATATCCAATTCGTGCCTTTGAGTGGTTCTCCCCCTCAAGACACTCTCCCACTTCAATCATTGTATCAACAATGATTCAGAGTTCCTAAACCTTCAGGAAATACAAAAATCTAAGTCATGAGGTTAAATATTTAATCTTGAATCTAATTCTCCTTTTCAAATCCTCATCTTTCTCTTTTTACCATCCTTTTCACATTTTCTTTAAGAAAACCTCTTTGAATATTTATCCAAGTATATTAGAGGATTAGACATAGTTAAAAACCCTAGACGGGAGGCTTAATGGTTGATAAACTTATTTCAGTCAAAAATACAGCTATCAATTGATTGATAACTGACACCAATCGATTGGTAACTGATACCAATCAATTGGTGACCTAAAAATTTAAAGTTTAGAAATTTATAAGAAATTCTATGAATTTTAAAAAATCATAAAATTTCATATAGATATTATTTATGTCAAATACTATTAAGAAAAAATAATTTTCTATGAAAATATATTTTATTTTAAAGAATGGTACATTAAAAACTTTAATGTTTCACTCTAACTTTATATCAATTTAATCAATGGTGATTCCTATTAACAAATAAACTTTACCAAGGTTTTCTAAAATAATTTTAAAATGATTTTTAAATACAATTTTTAACCATGATATATAGGTTAAATGCACATGACTTGCATATTAATTTTCCCCATGATTAGCCATGTAAAATCCATGTGTTGATGCACTAAAACTAAATCAACATCTTGAGCCTTGTTCATCATCCTTACCTTTTACTTTTATCTAAAGTCTCTCACCATATAAGTCATTCTATAAGTTTTTGTGAGATGTGAAATTTATTTCTTTTTCTAAAATTATGGGATCATGCATCTCTATTTAGATATTTTGCATTTGATTATCCTATCTAGGATGTCAACTAATACTCTTTTTGTCCTTAATCGAATTGAAATAATACATGACTGATCCAATGCATACTTTCAAAAGAAAATTATTATAACCCAATGATGCATGTATGATATGACATGTATCAAAATATCATAGTAAGATATAATATTAATATATATCATGATATTATGATATGTGATAGGGCACACAAGCATGGTAGTTGTAACATAAAATAAATTCTTAGATTTTCCATCTAAGTTTCATCAACTAATCACTATGCCAAAAATATAATTTGACATAAGCGATTCTATCTCCCTCGAATGTGCCAAAAACTCATACTAGACACATGTTATGATTCTTCCCTATGGTATACCAATTTTTAATCAACTTAAAAATTCATTTCTTGTTGGCACACTAGAAAATCTTCCAATATAAGATTGAAATTTTTATTTTCAAGATATCACAACACCTTGAAAATGCTCTAACATGTCAACTTCACCATGGATGAGTTAACTACCAATTAAGGTTGACACACTCTATACCCATCCAGTGTGAAGATATCTCATTCTTAGAAATCCAATACCTATTGGAGATTCTTGGGTGCACTAGATAGATCACTAGGGATAACTTCCTTAGCTATCTTCCTAATGGCTTTCCTAAACTTTTTTAAAGTCTTAGTCATACTAGTTTCATCAAGATCAACACTGAGGATAACCTCTCTTATAACCTTGACTTGACTCCTAGACCTAAAGTTAGTTTCATAGTTATATGGAACTCTATAGTATGAAGTCATGCTATCCTTGGACTTAGATTTATATCCCAAACCTTTTTTGCCCTTAGATGGCTCTTATCTACCTAACCTTAGGTTTTTTTAGTAGACCCTTTAATCCTATTTGTCATAATTTTTAAGGTCTTTTTTAATTTATCAAGTCTTGACCTCAAAACTTGATTTTCCATTTTTAAATCATTAATCCTTGATTTTTCATAGATGCCTTGGACATTTTTCTTTCTAAGCATATGCCTAAAATTTTTATGGATATTGCTTAGATTATTTTCTACCATCCTATCCATAGATAGAGTAGTTCTAACATGATATAATCTATAATTATCCTTAGAATTTTTATATTTTTTATTATCATGATAATTACCACTAAGATGATAAAATTTAATTCTAACATGCTTGTTATCTTAAAATAAAGAAATACCATTAACTAATAATACATCTTGCTTTAGGTGCTCCCCCCTAAACTTGAGTTTCTTCTCTTTTCTTTACTTTTATATCTCTCCCTTGGACATTGATTTTGATAATGTCCTTGTTGATTGCATGAGAAACACACAATGTGCTTCTTGCCCTTTCATATCATGGGTCAACCTCTTTTGATTTCTTCTTCACCTTATGTGTCATTTTGACCTTCTTCTTAATTAATTTTGGATACTTGCTCTTATAATGTCCTTTCTCCCTACACTCAAAGCATATTATATGATCTTTATCTTTATGAATTACGTTTGTTATACTTCTTTAATCGTAGGGGTGGCACATGATCCTTCTTTATTGGTTCTGGATGTTGAGGGTTCTTCTTATTCCGATGTTAATGAGTTCTCCCTCTCAATCCTTAAGGTGGATGCTCCTTCAATATTCTCCTTAAATGTTGAGCACCTCTCAACCTCTGAATCGTTCTTGATCCAAAATGTCTCCCTCTTTGAATTTGACTTCATTTTGCATTGATGTTGAATCTTCATGGATCTTGGCTAATTTACTCCATTGATCCTAGGCATCTTGATATATACCTATTCTACACAAAATATCATTAGAACCAAATTAACTAAAATGCACCAATCTTCAATGTTCATCATGAAAAAATTTTCAACCCTAGCCTTCCATTGAGCAAACCATCCTAATCCAAAAGGAGGTGGACCTTAAATGTCATATCCGAGTCTGTCTTTGAAATCCATTTGACCTCTTCAAAATCTAAAGTTTTATCTTCTACCACTAGCTCATGCTCATGGAGGTTGCTCCGATGAAGAGTAGTCTCATTCTGATACCACTTGTTAGGACCTATGCGAGCTAGAGGAGGTGAATAACTCCAATCACTTCTCATTTTAATTTTGTGCTCGTCGTTTGAAATGAATAGCAGAATTCTTAAATAAAACTTAACACCATATGCACAACTATTAGATTTACTTGGTATTCACCTCCTTGAGATGACTAATCTAAGACCCTACTCCTAGTAATCTCTCTCCACTAGAATCTTCTCTTTTTTGGATACCTTCCAGAGGCGGAGAACTCTCTTACAATCTTATTCTTATAAAAATAAATACAAGCAATACAAAATATAAATGAAAATGAAAGTAAAAATACTTTACAATTAAGAACTTTGCTTTAGATGCTTGTTTGTCACTTTGGAATGTCTCTTGATGGTTGAAAATACAGCAACACTTCGCCTCTAACCTCTCAAGAACTAGCACTGTCTATTTGTCTCGAAACTCTCTTTTAAAGGTTGTTCTTCTGGTTGATTTCCGCCACCAATTAATTATCATGTTGGATCCGACTGTTTAAACATGTAGAATGACTATTTTTATTGACGAATCGATTGCACTAGTCGATTGAAAGCTCATAGTTGAACTAGCCAATAAATTTTGAAGCCTTTTGTTCGATGGCCATAGTCGAGCAATCGATTGTTTAACACCAACTAATCAATTGATAGTCAGCCCTAAACCCTGAATTCTGTGTTTAGGGGTTGCTAATTTTTTAGTGAACTTCACCAATTGATTGGTCATGCATCAAACTCAAAATTTCAAGTTTAGGGGTTGTCAATCAATTACTATGTCATGTCAATCGATTTGTTAATCCTAATTTCAGCCTTTTCAAACATGAATTCACATCTTGCCTAGTATCTGATTGACCTCAATCTATCAGAACTTCCTATGATCATCTATGAGTTGTTGGAATTTTTCATTGCCTAATATTCAATCATCTTTAACCTATTGAGACTTCTCTAGTTGCAAAGTATTTGGTTAATCATGACCCACCTAAATTTTTTATCTCATGTCAAGTGTTCGATCTTCCATGATCTACTTGGACTTCTCCGATAACCAAGTGTCCGGTCAATCATGACCCACTTGGATTTTTAATTTCGTGCCAAGTATCCAATCTTACGTGATCCACTTGGACTTTCCCAATCACCAAGTGTCTGGTCAACCATAACCCACTTGGATTTCTCTTGTCAACTCCATGTTGAACTTTCAATCATCAACTATCCAGTCACCGTAATCCATTTGAATTTTCCTCTTTGTGTCAAGTGTCTTCTCCTTCATGTCAGTTAGACTTTTCGATCGTTAATTAGTATCCAGTCAACCTTGACCTACTTGACTCTTATTAACATATTGATTAAGTATCAAAATTCAACTCAAGTTAAATCGAAGTTGATCAACCTTATTCTAAGATCGATTGTATATATCAATATTTTATTAATAGGTGGTGTCTTCCCAGGGAAAGCGAAAAGTAAAAGTAAAAGAAAATGTAGATTAGTTTCACATATGAAGCAAAATATGTAACGTGTTATAAGACTACTTCATAAGCTTTATGGAATAAGAACTTTGTCATAGGGCTCAGAGTTGTTGACTCCACTTCTAAGCCATTGAGATTGATGAATGATAGTTCTACCATTGTTGCTTTTTATAACAATAATATGATCATTAGTGGTGAGAGGCATTTTGATGTGAAATTTTGTGCCATCAGCAAGAAGACTCCGAATCAACATTAACAGGCCTTATGTTGGTCCCATGGCAAAGGCATTAATGTAAAATGTACATTGATCATATGCTTCATATGAGATTTTGTTATTCATATGATGATTGAATTTAGGAAGGGGAGTTTGGCACATCGGTAAAATTGTTACCGTATGATATGGAGGTCGCGAGTTTGAGTCTCGAAAATATCCTCTTGTAAAATAAAATAATATTGCGTACAATAGATCCTTCATACATCAGACTATCTTTTTTTATTTGATGATTAAATTTAATTCAGTTGTTCCATATTAATAAAGGTTGTAGTTTAGTTTCAGTGATTTTAATTATTTCTTATTCATATGCTATAGCTTAAATTTGGAGTATTGAAGCGAATATCTATTGGGGGCACTTAAGTTGGAGCTCATAAGGTTGAGTTAGTTGCTAATTCACTTCAATGTTTATTTGGATTAGGTTTAATGACATTGTATTATGTAAAAGGGTGAATGTCAACTTGAGATGAATGAATGCCAGGACTTGTGCTATTGGATTTGTCTCAGTTGAATATTAAGTTTGATAGAAACTTATTGCATGACCATGTCTATCTCATTACTTAAGGTAACTTGATCCAAGTGAGAGACTATTGGAAAAAAGTTCTAAGATATTCGAAATTGCTTTATTATCCAAAATCTTTAAGGGGGCGTTTGGTTTGAAATTTTTTTTTTCTATTTTCTGTTTTTCATTTTTTTTCTATTTTTCTATTTTCTGATTTAGTTTTTAGAAAATAGAAAATGTGTTTGGTATGATATACTGTTTTCTATTTTCTAGAAAAAAAATTAAAAAATATGTTTGATTTGTTAATATTAAATTATAAATAAAATAATATTTTTTAATAAAAATCATCTTATTCATGAAAAAGGAAAAATCAAGTCAAATCTAATCTTCTAATATGCAATATAAGAAAATATCTTCCATTGCATAATGTTGACATATGAATTTATGCACTGCATAACATGCAACTAAAATTATGCATCAGAAGAGTAGTGTTTCTAATGCTTCTTTGTGTCTTCGAGATTCATTGTCTACGACCAACTCTTGCCCTGTGCCATTAACTTCCATTTCATCATGCTAATTCATCTCAATGCTCCTAATTTATTTGATGATGAACCAAGAGTCATCTATCTTTAGTATTAATTAAGCAAAATCCGAACGCATTGAATTATTAAAAAAAACTACAAGTGACTTTGAAATGTAAAAACTATCAAATTATTACAAAACACAATTGAGATTAAGTGATACAACACTAGAAGCCATAGCCTTGAGATGCACATCCAAAATCCAACAAATTTGGAGTCGCCACCGTGGCGGCGTCGGCGGCGAGAAAGGCAGCTGCGTTGATCGCCACGCTCGACGGTTGCAAAGCCTCGACGGCCAGTTGCTCCCCTTGCCCGTCGTGCCCGCTTGTACCCACTCCAACGCGCTCTATAGCAGGCCGAGCTCAGGCAGCCCGAGTGCCTCGACATCGGCGTCCAGTAGGGCGTCCAGTAGGTCGGCCACCGAGCCCCACGGTAGAAAAATGGCTGCCTCAAGCGCCGTCTTCCTCCTCCTCTCCGCCTCGAGCCGCTCCGTGAGCTGCAACTCCTACCGACCGAGTGCCCGAACTAGGGCCCCGACGAGGGGGTGGTGTCGAGGGGGAGTAGGCGAGGCGAAGAGGAAGCGGGCGAGCACAGAGTCGACGGAGGGGTGGCCGAAGAAGAAGGGCTTTCCCCTGGGGGAGAAGGCGAGGACGGAGAACTTGTTCACCTTCATTGCGATCCTTTGACGGCCTCTACTGCGGTATAGTGCGATGAGGTTTGTCGGGGAGAAAGTTGGAGTTGGGCGTGCAGTATAGTGCGTTTTCGTGTTTTCTAATTATCGGCCACATTTTTCATTCTCCACAGAAAATGATGTTTTATCATTTTCTATTTTCTTAGAAAATGGTTTCTCATTTTTTAGAGAATGAGATTGGAAAACACAAAACAAACAACAATTTCTAGAAAATAAGAAAATAAAAACGGAAAATGATCAAACCAAACACCCCTAAATCTCTACGTGCGACATAATTATCTTTGCGCTTGTTGGAATCATCTAAGTGTTCCATTAATGTTGTCAAAAACATTTTTTCCCAATATGTATAGGGTCCAAATTGTGCCAGATCAAATTAAATTCCTAATATGGCAGGCTAAAAATGCTTTGTTTTCTCCACATTTATTCAATTGACCTTGTTTTTATTATCACATTTGGTTTGGATTCATTACTCTTACCAAAAACCACATTCTTGTTTAAGGTCATTCATAGAACTCCAGACAATGACACCAAATCTAACTCACATTGCTCTTGTTTGCCATAACTTTACATTGTTCAAATTTTTGAATCTAGTGGTAGCAAACAACGATGTCCTTTGAATGATCACTTTTTTCATATTTTAGGTATAATGCATCTTTCTTATCAGCACAAATTGGACATGCATTCTTGGCATATGCATTCCATCCAAACAAACATCCCAAACTAGAAAAGTCACTAACTGCCCAAAGTAATGCAACTTACATTTGAAAGATTTCTTTGTTACAAGCATTAAATGTGGCAATCCCATTTCTCACAAATCTTTCAATTCAGTCAATAGGGGGTGTAACACATCAATATCATTTCCAGGTGCTTTTGGACCTCGAATAAGGGTGGATAAAATATAAAATGAGGCTTTATGAATTCCCAAGGTGGCAAGTTGTAAGGCATCAGGTCAATGGCCAAGTACTATGTGCAATACTTTGATTTTTAAATAGATTAAACACATCAGCGACAAGTCCCAAGCGTATGTTCTAAGTATCAGATGCAAATTCACAATGTTGTTCATCAAATTTCTTCCATGATCGAGAATCAACTAGATGCCTTAGATTTCCATCCGATACGTGTTTTTTGAAATGTTACTACATACTTTCAGATGTCTTGGATGACATGAATAATCGTTGCAATTTTGATTTCAACAGAAAATACCAAAAGACTTTGGTTGGAATTTTAACCACAAGATGTTTTTCCCACCTTTATATGACCTCCTAGATGATTTCTATAAATTTTCCATCTTCGAAGGTTGCACACTTTGCAAGCCTATTCAATCTCACTTTCTCCCCAATAAATCATGCAAGCATTTGGACAAGCGTATATTTTTTCATAATGAAGTCCTAAAGTAGAAATTAATTTCTTTGTTTCATCAAAAGACTTAGGCAATTGAGCTTTAAATGGAAGTACTCGACGAAGGAAGCCCAACAATGTCATAAATGACTTATCATTCCATTCCATTGTCTCCGGAGCAATAGTGTTACGGTAGGACATCCGGATTGTGACCCAGGAACCCGCGGTTTGATCCCCAGCTACGGCGTATTTGTAAGAATTTTCTTCCAAATGGAGATCGCAATCAAAGGATGCTAGGCATCTGGATTGGCTGTCGTATGCGCTTCCTGATTTACCCTGGTGGTCAGTGGGAAACTTCCGTGGAATCGGACCGGTCACCCCCAGGGATTGAGTCCATGAGACTGACTGAGATTTATCATTTTATATAGTTGTTACATTAGACTCCATCAGTGAATGACTTGTCAATGCACCAATGTAGTTTTCATTACTTGTAGATCTTTCATGCATTCCAAATGTATCATGCAACATTTCTTGTAGCATGGGTTCATGGCTAGTTAATTACTTTAAAAATGTGTTGCACCGAATCTTGAAGTTCGTTGTTATATATCATGATCTCATATAATTAGTTTTTCTCCATGAAAATTCCAAATGTGATAATCTTGTTAGATACTATTTATCATCAAATGTTCGTGTATACTGTCTATCAATCATGACTCAATGAGTTTATGCATTTGCAACAAGGGCATGGTCTCATGACTTATTGAATCAAATCACCAAATGCATTAAAAAAATATATAGGATGCATGCCCACTCAATACTCAAGAATGTCATGTGGGATGACTATCTATTTGTCTACATGATTTAATCCTGTTTAATAACTTCTAAAAGTTTACATATTGAAACAAGATTTATCAAAATTAAATAAACTTCATAGATAAACACGTACAAATTTCAAAGAATTCAATAAACATAAAATACAATTCCTAAATATAAAATTTCAAATGAACAGAAGGATTTCAAAAGAAAAAAAAAATCATATATGCTAATGATCTTATGAGAAATCCTTGATATTATTCACCTTAGAGGAAAAAATGTGAAAAATAAAACTTAGCATCATAGATAAGGTTGTAATATACAAAATACAATAATAAACTTGAAAAACAATACAAATAACTTGGAAAAAAAAGATAAATATTAATAATAGATGTTTTTTTATTTTTAAATTGAATTTTAGAAATTTATAAGACCTCAGCAAGATCTAGATTCTCTCCCCAGTTAGCACGAGATTCGTGTTCTTATTCTCCCCACTACTTTAACAGAATCGAGCTTCTCTCCCCAGTCGACATGGGATTGGTGTTTTTAATCTACCTACAACTTCAACGGGTTCGAGCTTCTCTCCCTAGTTTGTGTGGGATTAGTGTTCTTATTCTCCCCACGACCTCAGTGAAATCAAACTTCTATCTATGGTCGCTACAAAATTGATTTTTTTATTCTCCCCACAACCTCAATGAGATCAAGATTGTCTCTTAGGTTAACATGGGATTGATGTTCTCATTATTCCGACAACATCAACGAGATTAATGCTTTTCTCTTTGGTTAGAGTGAAATTGGATTTTTTATTATCTTCATGACCTCAACAGGATTGAGTTTCTCTATTCGATCGATGTGGGATTAATTTTCTTATTCTCTCCACATCCACAATGGGATCAAGATTTTCTCCCATATCGACATGAGATTGGTTTTCTTATCTCCCCATGATCTTAGCGGGATCGAGCTTTTCTCCCCAGTCGATGCATTTTTGATTTTCTTATTCTCCCATGACCTCAACGTGATTGAGCTTTTCTACTCCCTGATTGGCGCAGGATTGATTTTCTTATTCTCCTTATAACCTCAATGGGATCGACCTTCCCTCCTTGATCGGCGTGGGATCGATTTTCTTATCCTCCCCATGACCTCAGAGGGATCGAGTTTTTCTCCCTTGTTGGTGCGGGATTAATTTTCTTATTCTCTCCATAACTTTAGTGAGATCGAGCTTTTCTCACTTGTTAGTGCAGGATTGATTTTTTTATTCTCCCCACGACTTCAACGAGATAGAGTTTCTCTTCTCAATCAGCGAGGAATTGATTTTCTTATTCTCCCCACAACCTTAGCAGGATCGAGCTTCTCTCCTCGATTGACACTTTATTGCTTTTTTTACTCTCCATGATGTTAGTGTGATCGAGCTTCTCTCCCTCAGGGACTTTCCAACATAGATTTTCGAGTCCCTCCCTAGTGTTTAGCAGCTAGTCTCCATCTCGCTTAGCTACTCGGCTCCTCGATTGGACCTCCCGGATCACTTTTATAGCTCGGCAGCCCAAGTGCTCCACTCTTCCTAAATTGAACTTCATTTGACTTTGCTACTCAGTCCGACTTGAAAGGGGGACTATTCATACTAGGGGATTTTGCTCCCCTTTCAACCCAGTAGATCTCATCCACATGGAGTATACCTGAGACCCGATAGTCCGTTAGGATTTGGGAGCATGTCCTTATAAATAGGACAACAAATGATATGGTAAATGGGGGTTAACACTCTTCTTCTTCCATTTTTATCTTTTTTTCTAGCCCACTGCTAACTTAATTGTCGGAGGGGTCACGTTGGCTCTGTCGAGGTCCACTAATGGATGTTGACATGCAAGCGTAAGAGTGGCTCAGAGGTGAGAAGTACGAGCCGTAACAATGGAGCAACACCGGTATTTGAACTTGAGAAGTGACCCAATAAAGTCCATTAAATAGGTTGCAAACCTTTAAAAAGTAGCCCACCAAAAGTCCAATAGTGGCCTCTAAAAGGCTACTAACTAAAAACCCAATTTGCCATGTTGAAGCTGTTTGAATTGGCACAATTGAGGTCAACATCCAACTTGGCCATTCGACCCAAATACTAATAATCTTTGTGCCATTCAAATTTCCCTTCTAGTCCAATGTGGATTATTGATTATGCATACTCAATTTAGTGTTCATGTATTCATATCCATGGACTATACTCATATGCCAACTTGTGCCTTGAACAAATAGAATTGCTCAATGATTCCTTCCATTATTCCACTAACTTTCAATTGGATATTAATTTCTCGTTCACTAAAAAGTTGATTTTATGGCAATCTACTCATGAAATAAATCCTCTATATCCCTTCTGATCTTATTGGTTACGAAAACCAACTTCAAACATGAATTATTATTAACCAAATCAAAATTAAACCCTAAATTTTGTTTAGGATTAATTCTATAATTAAAAATTCACCAAAACTATTCATGAGATGAATTACAATTTCACTACCTGACTTTGATACCAAGTCAATAACAATGCTTTCTTCAACCTCAAATAGAAAGTTCTGAAGCAATCATTACTGTTCCAACATGAATCATTTGGATCATCAATAGTTGTTGACATCTCACAAGAAATCAGAAACAAAAAAAAGGGGGAAGCCAAGCCTAAAGATTTAGAAGATGCAAGTGCCATGTGGTCCTGCAATACAAACGAAAGCCAGCAACTGCTAATCTCCACAACAGATGTGATTAAGTCTTCATTTGGTGGGCAACATGTTAATTAATATCATACATGATTGTCATTAAAAGTTAAACTTTATCGAATGATCTAATACATTGTGTATTAAAGAGAGTTTAAGTTATCGAATGTGAATTATATATGTAGAACCTTAGAGCCTTATAATCCGATTCATTAACATTGATGAGTTGCTAATGGATTACATGCCTAATTAAAGAATGATCCCTATAGTATGAGCTTGTATAAGAAGATGAGATTTAATTCCATTTGGGCATGCTGAGACTACGATTGTCGCCCAATCTCCCCATTGGAGCCTTAATTGTAGTCTGTCTGACCTACTATGCTTACCTAAGTCTTACATTATAGGTCTAACCTACTGGGCTTCTTCACCTAAGGATCACTCCCCTAGGATTTCCTTTTGCCAAGCATCAGGTCACCCTTGACCTTCTTGGACTTACCCTTACCTAACCTACAATTATGACCAGTTACTCAGTAGACTTCCCATCCGTCAAACATCCAATCACCCTTGATCTACTTAGACTTTTGTTGAATCTTGATCACTCAACCCCTAGGACTTTTCTTTTGATGTTCGGTCCTGTTTGACTCATTGACTTGCTAGACATCCAGTCCACTAACCCTCCTAGACTTTCCTGTCGAGTTTTCCTGATCCCGCTAAGACTACCATGCCTAACCTTCAATTAGGACTTGTCTCGCTTAGCCTCTAGCTAGGACTTTTTTCCTTTGCTTAATTGTCAATTAGGGCTTTCCTTTTTAGTCATTTGGTCAACTTTGACCTAACTAGAGTTTTATTTATATCCAAATATTTAGTCTTGTTTGTGTTAGTGTCAGCCCTTAGTGTCAATCAAGTCAATTCGGATTGAATAAGACTCGAGTTGGACTCGGGTCAATTCGGATTGAGTGAGACTCGAGTTGGACTCAAGTCAATTCGGATTGAGTGAGACTTGAGTTGGACTCAAGTCAATTTGAATCCATTAAAGGGGGGGGGGGGTTGCATGATCACTTAATAAGGGATTAATAGGGTATTAATTCCATGGAATACCAAAAGCCAAAATCCTTGATATTCCATGGTGGTATATAAAAGGGATGAGAGTTTTTTCTTTCACTTGGTTGGATGATTTCGTGATCCCCTTTTCTTCGATTCTACCTTTGGCCGAACCATCAATTTGTGGCTAGCACCACAATTTTGGTTCCTCTCCATCTCGGTGTTCGTGTGGACAGAGACGGAGCTACACTTGGGCTATACTGGGCTGTAGCCCAGCCCTATTTCCTGAAATTCTCAAAAAAAATTTAGGGTTTGGGACTTTGGGTTTTTTTCTTCGTTCGTGACCCACGCCGACCACGCGATGCGAGAGCGGACTGCGTGAACTTCTCCACAGCGGCGTGACGGCGAATCGGCGACGAGGAACTCCATGGCGTAACGGCAACGAGGCGACGAATCTCAAATCAAGTAATTTTTCCGTTCTTCTCCTCTTTCCTCTCTTCGTTCTTACTGCGTCGGCGCATCCGCCAGTGCGAGCAGCTGGCATCGAATCACTGGGAACTGCAATTTTCTACTTTTAGTCTTGATTAATCATTCCAGGAATTAGCTATGAGATTAGATCTATGATTTCCTATTATTTTTAATGCATTTTCTACAGTCCCAACATCTCTTTCTATCAGAGCAAAAACACCATCTTCTTCTTCGAGAATCAAGCATCAATTAGGTTAACTGGACTATTGTGAGGAGGTGGCTAGTGATTCTGTAGTTTTATTATGATGCATTTTTTGTATTTGAGTAGCAAGTTTAGCAACTTCATATAATTGCAAAACAGGCCAGATTTCCAAGTTAATTGTAAATAAGTTGATTCTGTCTGTGATACTTTCCATTTACCAGATTTTGATCATATGAGTTTAGCCAATGAAATGAAATCTGACAATAGTACAAGTGCAACCAATTTGAAACAATATAACTGAATAATCACATCTGGTCGGATATACATTCATGAAGTCGCCAGCAAATTTTTACAGCCCAAACAAGGTGTTAGATCGTTGGAAATGATATTAGAGCGCAAACAAGGTGTTCGATCGAGCCCAAACAAAGGGAGGTTGATCCTCTCAAAATGATCATCCGACAGCGGCCTGCCGTGGCTTTGTGCCGTGGCTCATCTAACAAATTGATTTACCTACTTATTTAGGTGGTTTATATCCTTGTCAAAGTAGAGATTAAATTAATGATGAAGTACGATAATGCCTCATTGTTTCTTTTACTGTTTTCTAAATAGGTTATCATTATATTAAGTCAAGCCCCCCCCTAATTCTAATTTCTGGATCCGTCCCTGCGTGTGGATACCGTGGAGGCACGAACACACTGATCGCGCTGAGATTCTTCAACCTCAGAAGGCAATAGTTGTTGTCGAGATTGCGAAGGGCTCGCATCGAAGGTAACCTCGATTCCAGTAGATAAATAAAAAAATGAGTATGATTTTTTTGCATGGATCTTCTGGAGGGATCCTTTTCCGCTGCGTTTATGCGGTTAAAGTTATTTTTGCGCATATAGATCCCTACAGTTTGGATCAACGCTTGGTTAAACTGATTAGACCTTGGTGTATTATCAAACATCGAAATCCTAGAGACAAACTATAATAACACATACTACTCCCTCAGTTGTGAGTCATCTCCCAAGGTATACGAAGATCGTTGGATCTCATACCAGGGGATCAATGCATCATCGACGACCATGGGTTCAGAATGGAGGATAGAGTAGAGGAGGAAACAAGATGGATTGGAGAGATGGTATTTGGCGCCAAAGGAGGGACGAAGAAGAAAAGAAAATTGAGGGAAAATAGAGACAAGTATGGCTAAACTTACAGTTCCAGAAAATCGACTGAGGATAGCCAGAAAGCACACTTGTTGAACTAGATGACAACGAACTGATCGAGATAATCCAAGAAGATGTGGTTCATCAAATCCATAAATACCGTTGGAGCATTGATAAGCCCAAATATCATTATTAAAAACTCATAATGTCCGTATCTGATGCGGAATGTTGTCTTCTGAACATCAGATTCTTTGACTCTCATCTGATGATACTCAAACCGCAGATCAATCTTAGAATACACCAATGTACCTCTGAGCTAATCAAACAAATCCTCAATCCATGGCAAGGGATACTTATTTCTGACGGTCACTACATTTAGTTGTCTATAATCGATGCATAACCTCAAAGTTGTTGGGATGTATACTAGAATCCTAGCTATGTAAATAAATATTCTGAAATAAGAATCACATTTGGTCAATATTTGAAGTGTCCATTTAATCTATACTGTAGATTAACATGGTGTGCGGAGTCACACACAGAAGACCATGTTATCAGTCTCTTATAGATTATAAACAGTGTTCACAACCAAGATGGATTGAACAAACCATCGGAGTGGTTGTAGTGTAATTTGGTCTTAGTCTGTCTTGACTATAGAATTACACTAGTACACTAAGTGTGTATTGAGCAGGACCATCTGAGGATTGTTCGATTTATACTGACTATATAATCGAACTAAACCTCTATTACTATAGATGTACATGCTCTTAATCCCGATATAATAACAAACACGTGTGCTTAATATGTACTTCTTTAATTCATCAAAGGGTGAGGTCTAGATCGATAGATCAAAAGACCCGATGAGTTGGGAAGTAGTATTATACATGGTGTGTTGTTGATTATAGAAGGAATCTGTGTCCTATAATCTAGGTTGATGATGTCCCCTTGAGGAGCTCATAAGGATTATCATGTAAACCCTGCAGGTGGACCTTGTCCGCACGATAATAAGGTTGAGTGGTACTACTCTTGGATTAGATATCGATTAAATACGAGTTGTCAGTAACTCATTTTAATTGACGGGCATACGATATCTTAAACACAGGGAGACTAATGTACTGATAGTAAGAAGGAGCCCATGTTGTAATATGGGATTGGTGCAATAGTTCGATAATAGCTCCTTAGTGGTATGAGTTATTATTGATGGACTAAGGTTGTGTGTTCGGGGCGAACACGGGAAGCCTTAGTTCATCAGAAGGTCAAAACCAATTCCTCCTCTAGGTCCCTGTTGTAGCCTCTGGGATCCCAAGTCCACCTTGGAAGAATTCGTGAAGAAACCAGACATTCGAGCTCATGCAAGGAGGTGTAATCGATCAGCTGATCGATTACACACCTTGGTAATCGATCAGCCGATCGATTACCAAAACTCCGGGCAGATTGACTGGTAATCGATCAGCTGATCGATTACCAGCCTGGTAATCGATCACCTAATCGATTACCAGTGTTAATGAGAAAAAGTTACATGAGTTAATCGATTCTTTGATCGATTAAAGGTCGTGGGATCGAATTGGAAACTTTCGAAATCATGCCAAATTCTTCGATTTGATTGATTCAAATCATGCCATGTTTATGGATTAATTATACCATGTTTATGGCTTAAATTATACCATAAATAAGGGATGGTAAAGCTATAAAAGAAGGGGTTGACTTGGCTTTAGAGATACACAAATTATTTGTTGGTGGCCGAGAGAGTCTCTCGGCAGTCCCTTTCTTCTTCTCCTACTCTTTTCTCCAAGCAAAGAGAAGAAGTTTAGCTAGCCATCGGAGAGAGAATTCTGGTGGAGAAAATTCTCGAAGGATCGTTGCCCACACAACGCTCGAGAAGAGGAGAGGAATACGGCAGAAGATCAAGAGGTCTTCGGGTACAAACTTCGTCCTTCCGAAACGTCAGAAGTAAGGTATAATTTAATGTTTCCGCAATTAGTTAAATTATTCCTGGATCCTGTAATCCAAACACAAGAGCCCAACGATCTAAACGCGTCGGGCAACTTGAGATCGTTTCGGAAAAATTTTTGTTCTGCAAGAATCTACCGAAACGGGTTTTCAAGACTTTCCCATCAAAAGTATCGTCCTTTTTCTTGAGGAATAATACCGGAGAACCCCACATGGAGATACACTAGGATGGATGAAACCCCTGTCCAATAACTCTTGGAGCTGGACTTTTAGCTCGTCTAACTCCTTCGAGGCCATAAGGTAAGGTGCTTTCGATGTCGGCGCAGTCCCTGGAATCAGCTCAATAGCAAACTCTACTTGCCTTCGGGGAGGCAAACCTGGTAGCTCATCTGGAAATACATCCGGATACTCTTGGACTACTGAAACGTCTGAGAGCTGAGAACTACTGCTCGTCATCACTGATCAGCGATAAGAGAAAACCCTGACAGCCATGTGACAGAAGTTTCTGAGCCTGAATTGCAGAAATGGTCGATATTCCGTTGCCCTAGATGCCAGTGAAATCCCACGAGGGTTGGTTAGGAGGTCGGAACGTAACCACCCTCGTTTGACAATCAACAGTGGCATGATAAGCGGTCAACCAATCCATGTCGAGAATGATATCGAACTCGATCATATCAAGAACCAACAAATCTACAGTGAGTATGGTGCTGCCGAAATCTAACGGACATCCTTTGACCTCCTGAATGACTTCTATTATATCACCAGATGGTAGGGATACCGTCAACCGCTGTGGCCTAAGAGTAGGTAGTCTACCAATCTCTCTCATGAAGTTACGAGAAATAAATGAATGGAAACTACCAGTATCAACTAGCATATCAGCGGAAAAGGCATAAAGTAAAATCGTACCGCGAAAAATGGATCCGTCGGCTCACTGCGCATCCTCTCTAGTAACTGCGTGGACCCGTCCAGTCTCTGGTGGGGGGGTGGTAGCGCTGCCAGAGGCTACTGCGGCTGGGCCTGGGTCTGCCATTGAGGTGGATAGTGAGGCGATGCCGGATACTGAACCAGAGGCTGATATGTAGACTGGTGGCTGAGGTTGTGACTGCGTCTGATACTGAACCAGTGGCTGAGGACTGAGACTGGTACTGAACATGAGTCTAGTACTGAGGTCCCGCAACCGAACTCTGCGATATATAGGGGCACTGGAGTGCTCTTGTCCGTGCATGCCATATGCAGCTGCTGTAGGGGGAGCTGTCCTCTGCTGGCGATGCGAAGATTGGGCCTTCTGCCCCCCTCTCTGTGATCTCGTCTGACCAAACTGTCCTCCCTGAATAGAAACCCTTAAAGACCACATGCTGAGCCTTCAGCGAACAATCACAGCTCATGTGTCCGGGCAGTTTACAATAATAGCAAACTGACTGTCCCAGGGAGCAGGCTGATGTAATGTGATCTCTGGACCCACATCGAGTACAGTGAGTGTCACTGGCGGACTGCCTCTGTCCTGTCAGGAAAATCGAGAGAGTCCTGAAGAAGATTGTCCTGACTTCTAGGGCTTGCTCGATGCCCCAGAAGCAATTCGACCTGACTCTCTATGACCGCCACGCTGCTGTCCTATAGTCTGTGGCTACTGGGTCAGTGCTGAACTCTGAGCTGGTTGCTTACTTCTCTTTCTATCCCCAAATGCCCTCTGCTGGGCAGACTCTATCAGAAGAGCTCTATCCAAAGCCTCCCGGTAGGAGGAAATGCCAAATCCTGCTATCTTCACCTGAAGATGTCCATCCAGCCCCTAGACAAACTGAAGCATACGGGACGTGTCCTCAGCGACTAACTCAGGACAAAATCTGGCTAACCGATTAAAGTCAGCATTGTATTCCATCACCGTGCGACCTTTCTGCTGAAGACTCTGAAATTCCTGGCGGCCCGTCATCTGATATGACAGTGAAAAATACTGGCTCTCAAAAACCTCTCTGAATCTCGGCCAGGTAATATGCTGCTCGCCTAGGATCGTGCGCTGCGTGGCCCACCAAATCTCAGCCTCGTCCCGTAAATGGAAAGCAACCAACTCTACCTTCTCCCACTCGGAGTAAGCCGTATAGAAGAAGGTTCGCTCCACAGTCTCGATCCATGACTGAGCTGCCCTCGGATCCGTCCCTCCGCGGAATAGTGTGAATCGGCTCTTTAGCGACTCCGCTAATGCTGGAATCCGAGCTCGTGCCGCAATCAGATCCGTAGGACAAGTAGGGTTCGCCACTGGAACTGGCGGAACCAAAGGAGCGGGTACTAGGTGGTACCGCTGAAAATCCAGAGGCGGGTGTTGTAGGGGGTGCCGCTGAATAAATCGGGGGAGGTACCTCTGGTGGTGCACCCGGATGTGTCGGAGCCGGTACTGCCGCATAAGCAGGGGCAGGTACCGCAGGTGGCACTGTAGGATAAACGTAGGCTGGAGCGACTGGAGTTACTGCCGATGGAGGTGTCTGATATGCAGTAGCAGGTACTACCGATGGAGGTGTCGGGTATGCAGCAGCAGAGGCTGCCTGATATGCAATAGGCATTACTGTAGGAGGTGCCTGGTATGCAACGGGCACTGCTGGAGGAGGTGCCTGATATGCCGCGAGCACTGCTGGAGGAGGTGCCTGATATGCAGCGGGAACTGCTGGAGGTGCCTGGTATGCTGTAGGCACCGTTGGTGGTGGTTTTGGATACGCAGCAGCAGGGACTGCCGATGGAGGTACCGAGTATGCAACAGCGGGGACTACTGGTGGTACCTCAGGGTATACGGCAACAGGGGCTACCTGATATATAGTAGGCACCGCTGGTGGGACAGTGAATACTGCTAGAGTGGATACCTCTGGGGATATGTTGGTTGTTGCAAGGGGTTTTGCGGGGTCCGCTGATGGGTAAGAAGAAGAGACCCAAAAAGAAGCGACCCTCGGAGACTGAGAGCCCGAGGCGCTCACAATACCATGAGAAGTCTGTCCTTGAGAGACAGGCTCAACCTCAATAGACCCCTCTGGTGGCTCGGCCATCAGAGACTCGAACGCCCTCTTACGTGGCCGTCCTGCATCACATCTCCGCGCAGGAGCATGTCTTCCCCGAGTCATATCTGTTAAAATTATTATCAAGTGTTACCAAAGGTACAAAATTGCTAGATTAGACATTTTACCTATTGTCGTCTGGAGATGTCCTATCGCCGCTAGTCCCAAAATATGACCTTGTCGTAATAACGACTCCAAAATAAAAATCTGAAACATCAAAATTGAAAGGCATCGCATACCTTTTCTCTGATACCAAAAAAGTTGGTATCAGATAAACTTTGAAAATTAATAAACACCCAAAGACTCGAAAAATCGGTTCTGATATTGAACCTAACTCTGTTAAAAACTTGGCAAAGCTCTTTGCAGTTGTGAGTTTCCTGGGATCAATTTATCTTTCTTTTTTTTTAAAGTATTTAGGATGAAGGGTTCTACTTATATATCATTAATTGTGCTAATAACACATCTAAAAACTTGATTTGTCTTATAAAGGTTACACAAGCAGGTTTTTTATGATTTCATGTCTGGGATTAAGGCTGGTAATATTAGCTACAATTCACATGAAGTTAATTGTCATGCATGGCTGATGGCTTCCTCGAGAGGAAGCAATTCACATGAAGGAGAAGACGCTTAATTAAACTCACACCGTATTATTAAAAAAAAAGCACCTTTGATTTTTTTCACAAAAATTACATTTATAATAAAAACAAATGAAACCTAAGTCAGACAATGTGTACGTTCTCGGGAGTGTTATATGACAGAACGAGTTTTATTGTGCTCCCGGGGTATGATTGAATTGATTTCTACGGGATAAATTTGTTGAAGTGGGGAAAAGTCGAATTTCAATGAAGTTAAGGCAATGCCCTCCCCGTAGTGGCCAACTGTAACTTCTCGATTTATCTCTTCACAAACAGATGATCGTGGAACCGATCGTGTGGGATCGCTGAGATGACAGATTTCATTTTATTTTTTTTAAGAAAAGGAAGAGTCTTATTGTCAAAATTTATGATAAAAATAAAATTATATTTAATTTATGAAATATTATAATTACATAAAAATGATCATTTGGAAATTAGTTTTTGATTTATATGTATTTTTTAATTAATGGCTTCAAACTAAATGCAATTGAAACAAAATGAACCATTTATGACTAATAATTGTCTACAAATTAAATATGCATTTTTTTTTCTAGTTAAAACTTTCATAGACTTATTTGTTTTTAAATTTATAAGATGTGTAAATTTCTTTATTTTATTTTAAGAATCAAGAGAAAAGCTCTCCTAAAAATAAGATTTATATAGAGAAAATTAAATTTTAAATTTGACTAGTCCAATTCTCTCAATCGTCAAATGCATTGGGCATCCGATTTTTTCTCTCCTCCCTTGTACCTCAACAAATTAATACCACCTTGAAAATTATAAAATCCATAAAATATTTTATTTCTCTTTTTTGATGATCATGTTGAATAGTTATCGCAAAAGGTTCGAAATTTCCTTTCATGCCGACTCAATTCCATCTTTATTTGAAACAATTTCCATTGGGCTTGAAAACATGAAGAGGGAGTTTTTTTTCAAAATTTCCAGCATTTAAGTTTTTTTCAAAATGAATGAATTACCGACTCAATTCCATCTTTATTTGAAACAATTGAGTCCATGGGCTAATTGGGATTTATCATGAAGAGGGAGTTTTTTTTGTTTTAGCCCTTTATTTTACTTAAATGACAATATTGTTGATTTTACAATTTTGCAAGTTTTTCAAGAAATAAAGTAAAATAAAGGGTTTAGTGCAATTGGGCAGATGACAATCGTATTGGAGTACCAAAGATGATTTGTGTGACTCTCCAATCAAACTCATGATTGATTAGAAAAATATTTATTAGGCACTTTTATTGAGGGACTTCACCCTGACATACTACAAGAAATAAAAATGAATCAACCCCATACTATGAAAGTATTTATCCTTTGTACGACTAAAGAGGAAAAGATCAACGAGGAAAGACAAATAAATAATTCATGAAAACATATCTCATTCCTCAACACTATAAACTAGCAAAGAACAAATGAAGAGATTTCATTGAAGGTGAAACACAAGAAAATTCAAACAAAATTCAAGATGACTCTTTGGAAATATCAGGCCATGCCTTAAAAGGGCTACAAACTTCGCAAACGATGAAAGTAAAAAAGATTCATTAAAAAATAACATATTTATAGACTTAGGAAACACTAGTACTTTTTTAGACTCAACTTTGAGAAGACTAACAAAAAGTAGAGCAAACATCTACAATTGATGTCAAGGTGGTAGATGGAAGATCACTTACAAGTCTAGGAAAGTGTGTTAATGTTAGAATTTTCTTACCTAACAATGCGCTTCCAAGATCAAGGAAAAAAAGTTTGCATCAATGGCAAGAGACAAGATACTATCACATCAATTAGTAGTCATCAAATAGAGTGATTATTAAAGAAAGATTGCTTCATTTTTTTCATGCAATTCTTCATCAAAAAGGAATCTAGCGATACATCACATACTTCCCAAGAATTAAGAGGTGCCTTATTTTCTCAGAGTTGGATCTTCACTCAGACTACCATCAGATAAGAACCTATCAGTCAGATATTCCAAAAATAGGTTTCTGGACTCATGATGGTTTTTATGAATTTTTAGTCATGTCATTTGACTTAACTAACACACCTTTTACCTTCTAAAGTTTGATGAACAATTTCTTCATGCCTTACCTTCATAAGTTTGTGTTGATTTTCTTTGATGGCATTCTTGTTTATGGTTCATCATTTGAAAATCATTTGCATCACCTCTATAAGATACTTACTCTTCTACATGAGCATTCACTTTGTGAAAAGATGTAAGTGCAACTTTGGGACAACTAAACCGGAATACCTTGATCATATTGTTAGTCGAGAGGAAGTACCTATTAATCCCTCAAAAGTACAAGTTATGGAGTGACCTACTCTAAAGAATATCAAGGCACTATGTGATTTTTTTGGATCTCATAAGTTATTGTTGTAAATTTTTATTAAAAAATCCACTAACAACTGGAAAAAAAGACGCATTTAGATGGTGTCCTGAAGCAAAAAAGAATCATAAATTAAAAGAGATTATGATGATAACACAGTTCTTGCACTACCTAATTTCAATAAACCATTGTTATTGAAGTCAATGCATTCGAAATTTGAATTGGAGTAGTTCTTATGAAAGAAGTACAATTAGTTTTTACTAGCAAGAAACTATCTCCTCTACTTAAGTAGATGTTTATTTATAACAAAGATATGTTAACTAACATACATATTGTTACAAAATAGAGACCCTATCTTCTTGGCCGACATTTTCAAATATGAATTGACCATAAGAGCCTTAAGTTCCTCCTAGATCAATGTATCTTTAACATGGATCAATAGAAATGGATAAAGAGACTCTTGAGATATGATTTATGAAATCATTTACAAGAAATGAATGGAGAATATAGATGTTTTATCTCATCTTCCTAATCAAATGGAGTTTGCTATTATATCTTTAGTAACTTATAAGAACTTGGACAACATACAAAGAGTGCTAAAGGAAAATTCAACCACTCAAGCTCTCATTAAAAGCATACTACAAAACTCATCATTAGAACTCCACTATTCTTGGGATGGAGAAATTTTACTATATAAAAATAGAATCTTCCTTCCAACAAACTCAAAAGAAAAGGGAATAATATTAGAGGAATTTTATTCTTTATCAATTGTTAGGCATTCGGGTCTTCTGCACATGTATACACAAATTTTAAGGGTTTTCTATTAAAAAGGAATGAAAAAAGACACCAAAAATTTTATTGTGATGTATGTCAAAAAATAAAGGAGAAAATATAGCAAAATCAGACCTTCTTCAACCCCTTCCCACACTCGATCAAATATGGATTTCATAAATGGGTTGCCAACATTACAAAGATAAATTACTATTATAGTAGTCCTTGATCGCCTCATAAAATATGTTCATTTTTGTTCATTATCACATCCTTATATAGCTACTCATGTTGCTTAAGCATTTGTTGACGAGCCACAACAATGGAGCAACACAGGTATTTGGACTTGAGAAGTGACCCAATAAAGTCCATTAAATAGGTTGCAAACCTTTAAAAAGCAGCCCACCAAAAGTCCAATAGTGGCCTCTAAAAGGCTACCAACTAAAAACCCAATTTGCCATGTTGAAGCTGTCTGAATTGGCACAATTGTAGTAGAACATCCAACTTGGTCATTCGACCCAAATACTAATAATCTTTGTGCCATTCAAATTTCCCTTCTAGTCCAATGTGGATTATTGATTATGCATACTCAATTTAGTGTTCATGTATTCATATCCATGGACTATACTCATATGCCAACTTGTGCCTTGAACAAATAGAATTGCTCAATGATTCCTTCCATTATTCCACTAACTTTCAATTGGATATTAAGTTCTGTTCACTAAAAAGTTGATTTTATGGCAATCTATTCATAAAATAAATCCTCTATATCCCTTCTGATCTTATTGGTTACGAAAACCAACTTCAAACATGAATTATTATTAACCAAATCAAAATTAAACCCTAAATTTTGTTTAGGATTAATTCTATAATTAAAAATTCACCAAAACTATTCATGAGATGAATTACAATTTCACTACCTGACTTTGATACCAAGTCAATAACAATGCTTTCTTCAACCTCAAATAGAAAGTTCTGAAGCAATCATTACTGTTCCAACATGAATCATTTGAATCATCAATAGTTGTTAACATCTCACAAGAAATCAAAAAAAAAAGGGGGAAGCCAAGCCTAAAGATTTAGAAGATGCAAGTGCCATGTGGTCCTGCAGTACAAACGAAAGCCAGCAACTACTAATCTCCACAACAGATGTGATTAAGTCTTCATTTGGTGGGCAACATGTTAATTAATATCATACATGTCATTAAAACATAAACTTTATCGAGTGATCTAATACATTGTGTATTAAAAGAGAGTTTAAGTTATCGGATGTGAATTATATATGTAGTACCTTAGAGCCTTATAATCTGATTCATTAACATTGATGAGTTGCTAACGGATTACATGCCTAATTAAAGAATGATCCCTGTAGTATGAGCTTGTATAAGAAGATGAGATTTAATTCCATTTGGGCATGCTGAGATTTTTCTTCTCCTCTCCTTAGTGAGATGAGACTACGATTGTCGCCCAATCTCTCCCATTGGAGCCTTAACTATAGTCTGTCTGACCTACTAGGCTTACCTAAGTCTTACATTATAGGTCTAACCTACTGGGCTTCTTCACCTAAGGATCACTCGCCTAGGATTTCCTTTTGCCAACATCAGGTTACCCTTGACCTTCTTAGACTTACCTTTGTCTAACCTCCAGTTAGGATCAGTCACTCAGTAGACTTCTCATCTGTCAAACATCTGATCACCCTTGACCTACTTAGACTTCTGTTGAATCTCGATCACTCAACCCCAAGACTTTTCTTTGATGTTCGGTCCTGTTTGACTCATTGACTTGCTAGACATCCAGTCCACTAACCCGCTTAGACTTTCCTGTCGAGTTTTTTTGATCTCGCTAAGACTTCCATGCCTAACCTTCAATTAGGACTTGTCTCGCTTAGCCTCTAGCTATGACTTTTTCCTTTGCCTAATTGTCAATTAGGACTTTCCTTGTTAGTCATTTGGTCAATTTTAAACTCAACTAGACTTCACTCATATCTAAATACTTAGTTTTGTTTAGATCAACGCTTGGTTAAACTGATTAAAACTTGGTGTATTATCAAACATCGAAATCTTAGAGGCAAACTGCAATAACACATACTACTCTCTCAGTTGTGAGTCATCTCCTGAGGTATACGAAGATCGTTGGATCTCATACCAGGGGATCAATGCATCATCAACGACCATGGGTTCAGAATGGAGGATAGAGTAGAGGAGGAAACAAGATGGATTGGAGAGATGGTATTTGGCGCCAAAGGAGGGACGAAGAAGAAGAGAAAATTGAGGGAAAATAGAGACAAGTAGAGTCAAAACTTACAGTAGCGCTTGCCCTGCCGGCAGCCCATGCCAGCCTCGTCGACGCCCAGTCTCGCTGCCGACGCCAGCCTTGCTGGCTGCTCGGCCTGTTCCCTTTCTGTGCCGAAGACAAAAACTCCCTCAGCCATCCCGAAGATGATGCCAAGGCCTAGCTTGTCGTCGACGCCAGCCAACCTATCCTTGCCAGCCTTGCCGGTATTACGGGAACCACTCCGACATGCTTCACCGGTCGAGGACAGCACTGTTCCCATGAGAATAGCGTTGTTCTCGCACCGAACAGAGAGTCCTTTTCTCTGTTCTCGGCGAATATCGGGAATAACAGGTAACTCCACCGCCGCGGTTCTTTTTTTTTTCTCTATGCACTAAGCACACTACCGCCTCACCCCTCCGGCGTCGCCTCTTGCTGGCGCCAGCCCCGCCGTCGCCAAACCTTCCGCGTCAGAACCTCAAACAGATCAGATGTTTTCCGATCTGCCTTGTCGGCGTCACAATGTCACACAGATTGAAAGCGCGGAACAGAGAGGGAAAAAAACCCCCGTACAGCGCCTGTGCGCTGCCGCTTGCGACGGTTGAACAATAGGTAACTATTCTAACATTATGCTCTGATACCAATGTAGGAATATACCTGTTGTAGCGTGCCTTCTCACAGATGAAATTGCTCGCCGTCGGAGGAACAATCACGGCAGTCGGAAAGCTCCTCAAAGTCCACAAACCAAATCCACGATTTGGTGTTCTCCTCTTCTCCGGCAACCTCTTTTTTTTCCTTTGCTTCGCTCTGGACGTCAGCGATAAAAAAAAAAACCGCACCAGCCAAGGGGCATATCCCCCTTTTATGCTTTGTCCACGCATGCACCACGAAGTGCATCGTGGGCAGCATGGGCAGTTTCATAACTGCCTACAAATATGAATATAAAATCAAAAGAATTCATCATAATCAACTAACACGATAATCACAAAACTATACATATCAATCATGCTACAAATTGAGTCCAAATTAAAACTCCAGTGAGTCTTTCTAGGTAGTAGTAAATTTCCAATTTGATTACATCCTCTACCAGTATCACATTCATCAATAGCTACCATATGCGCAACTTTAATTCTTTGAGCATAATGTAACTCAACATGGCGTTTAGGAGATGTGTTAATGTGATTACAAATGAAATTCAATTTTGAAAAGAATAACCAAATGGATGTAATTGGATATTGGGGCATTAACGGATCAATACGATTTTGTGCAAAAATTAGAATGTCATTAATTGATGAAAGTCATAATTGACTTCAAAATCAAAATCTACATTTCGCGTAGATAGATTTAGACTATTAATTTGCTCAAAATCGATTAAGAGTGAATGAGAAATTAATTATTTAAAGTCAGTCCAGAATAACATTAATTGTTAATTAATGTTATATAAGGAAGTGCATGGGGAATAGTCTCACATCGAAAAATTTCGATGGACTTCCCTTCCTTATTAATGTTGCTGTGTAAATGGAGTTAACACAAAAAGCTCATGTACTCTCTTCTCTCGGGCGAGCAGGTGCTCGCACCTGTGAGCCCGTGGCCCGCTACGCGCGCAATGGGCGCTTTGTTGGCGCACTTTGCACTTTGTACGTATGCGTCGTCGCGAGGAGCATGACACTTGGGTGACGTGTCAAACTCACATATGATGTGGCAGTGCCTTTGTGGCATCCGCGTGAGCAGAGAGAGATGACTAGACTGCTGATTGGGTGAACGGATGACAATCGTTGATCAAAGAGGTGTGATGGATCGCATGTGATGTGATTTGGAGTGTTGAGCGTTGGATTGCGAACAGTCATGATCTGACCGCTGGTGATGGTGCTTGATCTAAAGCATCATATTGAATGGATCTTTGGATCTAGATCTGACGACTGATGACAAAAGGGAAATATGAGGGTCACAGCTCTCCAGATCTGATGGATGAGATTAAGAGGGCTATGTGAAGGATTACTACAACCCTCCAGATTAAACGACCCAGATCGATCCTACCCAAAGGTCACAACCATTCATCAAAGGATATTCTACCTCTTTCCTTTGTATAAATAGATCCATCCAGATGCTGAAAAGATCATCGAACTCATCGATTCTACTCATCCCTTAAGCATTATCTCATCTTGTGCATTCGGAGTCCAAAAAGTCTACGAGAAGATTTGCTGGTCTCAAAATTTGAAGTGCTACTATTCCGAGACGTCGTCGTTGTATCTTGGGAATGAATTGCTACTATCCGTAAGCACCTATAGCGGAGTAATATCATTTACAGAGATAGTGTTGAACACTAGCCTCGACGATCCATATCAGTTTGCATCCTCTCCGAAATCTACCAGAAACAACAACAACAATCGTAAACGATATTCTACAACTTGATATGGCTACAACCAACAACGTTTCCACTGTCGTTCTGACCACCATTCCGCCGACAACAATACCGCATGGAGAGAAGCCAGAAAAGTTCAACAGAGCCGACTTCAAATGATGGCAGTAGAAGATGTTGTTCTATTTGACAACGCTAAACCTCATACGATTTTTACGTGAAGAACCGCTAGCCACTACGGAAGGTAGCAAGACTGCTTGCGATACGTGGTCGCACAGAGATTTTCTGTACCACAACTATGTTCTCGACGCATTGGACAACATGTTGTATAACATGTATAGTTCGATGGAGACGTAAAAATCTCTGTGGGAATTACTTGAAAAGAAATACAAAATTAAAAATGTCGGATTGAAAAAATTCATCGTCGGTAGATTTTTGAATTTCAAGATGGTGGATTCCAAAAATGTGACATCTCAAGTCCAAGACATGCAATTAATACTGCATGATCTGGACGCCGAAGGCATGAAGCTGAACGAGTTGTTCAAAGTAGCTCGATAATCGAGAAACTCCCTCCGTCAAATTACCTCAAGCATAAGCAAAAGGAGATGAGGCTTGAAGACCTGATCCTGAGGCTACAAATAGAGGAGGATAATCAAAAGTTATCTGACTCCAGAAGAATAAAATGGACTGTCGATGAGATGTCCAACCTAGTTGAGCCAAATGCCAAGAAGCTGAAGCAGTTCAAAAAGAAGGCTCAAGGCAAGAAATTCAAGGGCTCGTGCTACAATTGTGAAAAGTCAGGACACATGTTCAAGGACTATAGACGCTCGAAGAAACCAATCAAGGGACCGAAGGATGCTGCGAACCATGTCGCAACCTCTTTTGAGGAGCTGAATCTCACTGTAGTCGTGTTTGAATCCAATACAGTCGAGGATAATCTGAAGCAGTGGTGGATTGATACTGGAGCAATATGTCATATCTATTCAGATAGGCGATGTTCTATAAGTATATTCTGATAAGTGGAAGAAAACTCTATATGGGCAATTCCACGACATCTCCGATGGTTGGACTTAGAAAAGTTGTTCTGAAAATGACGTCTAGGAAGGAGCTAACACTCATTGATGTGCTCCATGTTCTTGACATCAAGAAGAACCTAGTTTCTGGATCGGTACTTGTTAAGGCCGGTTTTAGACTAGTGTTCCAGTCAAACAACTTTGTACTTACGAAGAATGGTGTCTTTGTAGGAAAGGGGTATTTAGAATAAAGTTTGTTCAAAATGATTGTAATGACTGTACTCTGAAATTTTGATGGTAATAAAATAAAAGCTTCCAGCTATGTTGTTGAGTGTTTCAATCTATGGCATGATCGACTCGGACATGTGCATAACAATACTCTGAAACATCTCATAAAATTAAATTTATTACCAAATGTCAATGTTGATGAAATGCATAAATGTGAACTGTGCGTGGAAGCTCAAATGACGAGACTATCTTTTCATTCGGTGGAAAGGTCAACTACTCCTCTAGAGTTAATATATAGTGATCCATGTGACTTAAAATTTGTGCAAACTAGAGAAGGTAAAAAGTATTTTATTACTTTTATCGATGTCTGTATGAAGTTCTGTTATGTTTTTCTTTTAAGAAGTAAAGATGAAGCCTTAGAGGCGTTCAGAATCTATAAAATAGAAATTGAAAATCAACTTGATAAACGAATTAAAATAATTTGTAACGATAGAGGTGGAGAATATGGTGCACCGTTTGATGAATTTTGTTCAGAATCTAGCATTATCCATCAGATAATGACGTTTTACTCATCTCAATCGAATGATGTTGTCGAACATAAAAATTGGATGGTAAAGGAGATGATGAATGTCTTGTTGATAAATTCAGGCTTACCCCAAAACTTATGGGGAGAAGTTATATTATCGGCAAATTACATTCTTAATAAAATTTCTCACAAGAAAAGTGATAAAACATCATACGAACTATGAAAAGGCCGCGAGCTATCATACAAATACCTGAAAGTGTAGAGGTGCTTGGCAAAGGTTGAAGTACCTAAACCAAAGCAAGAAAAGATTAGACCTAAAACGTTCGATGCGGTATTTGTCGGATATGCCCATAACAGTAGTGTATATCATTTCATAATTTACAAGTCAGACATTCCTGATATTCATGTGGGAACAACCATAGAATCTCAGAATGTGATATTCGTTGAAAATATATTCCTAAATAAAAAGAGAAATGTTCAAAGTGATAACAACGGAAGTTCGAACGAAAATGATGTTTCTGAACTTAGTTGTTATAAAAGGGCTATTGACGATCAAAGCGAAGAGCCACGTCGTAGCAAATGGGCTAGAGTTGAGAAATCATTCGGGCCAGATTTTATGACTTTTATGTCAGAAATGAACCCTAGAACATTGAGTGAAGCTCTCTCTAGTCCTGACGCTCTAATGTGAAAAGAAGCTGCCAATAGTGAAATCGAGTCCATCATGAATAATCATACTTGGAAATTAATAGACCTTCCTTCTGGTAATAAACCATTAGGTTGTAAGTGGATACTAAAAAGCAAGTATAAAGCTGATATATCGATTGACAAGTATAAGGCCAGACTTGTAGCCAAAGGGTACAAGCAAAAGGAATGTCTTGACTACTTTGATACATACTCACCGATAACAAAGATTACGTCCATACGAGTGCTGATAGCCATCGCAACACTGTATGACCTTGAAATACATCAAATAGATGTTAAGACTGTGTTCTTAAATGGTAAGTTGAAAGAAGAAATCTATATGGAGCAATCTGAGGGGTTTGTGGCTCCAGGAAAAGAGAAAAAGGTGTATCGGCTTGTTAAGTCATTGTACGGACTTAAGCAAACACCTAAACAATGGAATGAAAAATTTGACAAAGTAATGTTGTCAAACGAATTCAAAATAAATGAATGTGATAAATGCATTTATGTCAAAAACACACCTAAAGGTTATGTAATTGTCTGTCTATACGTAGACGACATACTAATAATGGGCAATAATCATAAGATAATCATGACTATAAAGAAAATGTTGATAAAAAATTTTGATATAAAAGATATGGATCGAGCAGATGTTATATTGAAAATTAAAATTCTCAAGACATCTGATGAGATAGTTCTGACACAATCTCATTATGTAGAGTCGGTATTGAAAAAGTTCAATGCGTACGATATCTCTACAGTGAAAACACCTATGGATCTAAGTCAACACTTAGTGAAAATCCATGGTGAACTCATATCGCAATTGGAATATTCTCGGATAATAGACAGTTTGATGTATCTCACAAACTGTACACGTCCGGATATTGCTTGTGCGGTCAACAAGCTGAGTTGTTTTACGAGTAATCCAAATAAAACTCATTGGAAAGCATTGATGTGAGTTCTTAGATATTTAAAATATACTATGAACTACGGATTACATTACGAAAAATATCCCACTGTCTTAGAGGGATATTGTGATGCTAATTGGATATCAGATATAAAAGACTTCAAATCCACTAGTGGATATGTATTCACGATTGATGGGAGAGCAGTATCTTGGAAATTCACTAAGCAGACGTGCATTGCTTGGTTAACTATGGAATCCGAGTTTATAGCACTAGATAAAGTAGTTGAAGAAGCTAAATGGCTACAGAATTTCTTGAAAGATATTCTGAGCTGAAGGAAACCTGTGCCCGTCGTACTTATTCACTGTGATAGTCAATCGTCGATTGGAAGGGCACAAAATAGTATGTATAATGGTAAGTCATGACATATACGTCGTAGACATAATACCATTAAGCAGTTGATCTTAAATGGAGTGATTGCAATTGATTATGTCAAGTCTAAAGATAATTTGGCAGATCCTCTTATGAAGGGACTAAGTCGAGATTAAGTATACTACTCATTAAGAGGAATGAGATTAAAAATCTACAACTAAAAATGATTGTAGCGGTAACCTAACCTTGTTGACTGAAGATCCCAAGATCATGGTTTAATGGGACAACGAAGTTACAGAAGTTGTGTTATAACATATGAGATATTTTATCTCTATCCTAATCCTAGGGTGAATTTGTGTTGTCCTAGCACATGTAGTGAGGTTAAGTTTATGCTTTTAATGACTTCTATACCTTTATAAGGTGGAGTATGATAGGATACTCTTGACAAAAGTGTCACCTATGTGAGTGTGAAGACAGGCCGCTTCAATGAAACACTCATAAATCTAAGATGGTGTCCATGGTTGAAACAGAATCAACCATGAGAACCTAAAGTAGGTGAGATAGATCTCTGTGTGGGTGTTATTGTCTTAGTATACACCAACAGCTGAGTAGTTCAAGACATCACGTTCACTCTGTAGCCTAGTATACTCGATAGCATTCCACTACGGAAGGTTTAAAGCTAAAAGCTACCTCTCCCGATGTAGTGACTTATCGATTGGACTCTTGTAAAAGTGTCAGCATGCATATACACATTGCATTAATTTCCATTCATGTGGGGGATTGTTGGATATTGGAGTCTTAATGGATCAATATGATTTTATAAAAAAATTAAAATGCCATCAATTGATGAAAGTCATAATTGACTTCAAAATCAAAATCTAGGTTTCGTGTAGATAGATTTAGACTATTAATTTGCTAAAAATGATTAAAGAATAATATTAATTGTTAATTAATGATATATAAGAAAGTGCATGGGGAATAGTCTCACATCGAAGAATTTCAATGAGTTTCGCTTCCTTATTAATGTTGATGTGTTAATGGAGTTAACACAAAAAGCCCATGTGCTCTCTTCTCACAGGCGAGCAAGTGCTTGCACCTGTGAACCCGCGATCCGCCACGCGCGCACACGCGCAATGTGCGCTTTGTTGACACACTTTGCACTTGAGGATGTGATAGTGCCTATGTGGCACTCAGGTGATGTGTCAGTCTCACATATGATGTGGTAGTGCCTATGTGGCATCCATGTGGGTAAAGAGAGGGCAGAGAGAGATGACTGGACTACTGACTGAGTGAACGGATGACAATCGTTGATCAAAGAGGTGTGATGGATTACATGTGATGTGATTTGGAGCGTTAGATCGTGAAGAGTCACGATCTAACCACTGGTGATTGTGCTTGATCTAAAGCGTCAGATCGAATGGATCTTTGGATTCAAATCTGACAACTGATGACAAAAGGAAAATCTGAGGGTCACAATCATTCAGATTTGATGGATGAGATTAAGAGGGCTATGTGAAGGGTTACTACAACCCTCCAGATTGAACAACCCAGATTGAACAACCCAGATTGATCTTGCCAAAGGTCACAATCGCTCACTAAAGGGTATTCTACCTCTTCCCTTTATATAAATAGATCCCTCCAGATGTTGAAAAGATCATAGAATTCATTGATTCTACTCATCCTTTGAGCATTCATCTCATCTTATGCATTCGGAGTCCAAAAAGCCTACGAGAAGGTTCGTTGGTCTCAGAATTTGAAGTGCTACTATTCTGAGATGTTGTCGTTGTATCTTGGGAATGAATTGATGCTATCTGTAAGCACCTGTAGCGGAGCAATATCATTTACGGAGATAGTGTTGAACACTAGCCTTGATGATCCATATCAGTTTGCATCCTCTCCGAAATTTACCGGAAACAACAACAACAATGGATACCTCTTTTTCAACAATTGTAATTAATGCTAGTTGAAGTCGATGAGCGAAACAATACACATAATATGCCATGAATAATTTTCAAGAAAAGAGTTTATAATCCATTCTAAAAGTCATGCATATTGCTAGCACCATTATATCCTTATCTCCACGTATTATCGATATACGTGTCATAATGACCAACAACATCAATTATTTCTTTCTTAAGTGTCACAGTAGTCGTATTAGTCACATATACAATGACAAAGAACCACTGTCGTAAAAAGTCATCAATATCCATAAATCTTAATGCAATAGTTATTTGCTCCTTGCTAGATGTATCTCTTACTTCATCAACTAAAATGTAATTATTTTGTATCCCCGATATATTTATGAACCATGGTTCTCATTTGGTTGGCAAGAATATTCAAGATATCTTTTTGAATATCTAGTGCAGTATACTTTGCACTTTTTGGAACTTTCTCTAAGATGATGTCCTCATTACTCTCATTCATTTTCCCTATAAATTTTATAATCTTAATAAAAAAATTTTGCAATTATTAGAAGATGGAGATTTAGCATGCCCTGTAAATGAACATGCTTGCAAAGTGAGTCATTGAATGCTTTCAATAGTTATTGTAACCTAGCTACAATATATTCTTCTACTTTTCTTTTGAATATTGTGCATTCATCACTTTATTAATATGACGAGGTATATTCATCAAATTATCAAGATATTCGGTAGCATTGTTATGTCATGAAATATTGCATCCTATATGTATCAAAAATACACATCTATCTCCAACATCGACTTGCTTCCAATATTTGAATTCATCCATCATAAATGTAGGATTGCGAGGATACTTGTGTTCAAACAAGGAGCATGGAAAGCAAAATGCAGCATATTTTGAAAGAAAGTACTTTAACCAAGTAAATTTATTAAACCAATGACTTTGAAATCATCGATTTTGACTACCAAATTTGGTCAGTGGATACTCATTCTTAATAGGCTGATATGACTCCATCTTAATATAAACTAGTCTAATTTTATCCCTTTAATTAACAAGATATTTTCATATTAGAGTACATAATGTCGGATCAAGTTCAAGAGGACTGACATCAACATCAATTCTAGAAGATTTATTAGGTTGTTGATTGTTAAATTTTGAGATATTAATATTGGATGAAAAATGTCTCTAACTTGTCAATGTTTGCTCTTTTGGTTAAAAAATGAGTAGATAGTTTTTCTTTTCTTCATTCCTTAAGTTTCCTTTAATAAAGTGAACAAATGCATAAATTACCTAACTAGACAATTCTAACAATCAAAAACATTCTCAATAAAAATTTATGTTCTAAATTTTTAATTATTCAACTTTCGGTTATTTCTAACTAGAAAAATCACAATATTAGCCCAATAATAATTGTAACATCAATAATTCTCAAATATCATAACCATTAGATTATTTTCCCAAAATTCACAATAATAAATTTTTAGGCTAAAAATCTAAACTAGAAAATTTCATAAACATCATTACCCAATATTATTGCAACTCAAATAATTGCAATAAATATTTGACATAATTTTAGAGTTATCAAATTTTACCTCTGTCGGCTACGAAGGAGGAAGAAGATGAGGTAGGGCAGCGGTGGTAGACGGTGGAGAAGGAAGAAGCAGGGCTCGGGTTTGTGAGAGAAGGGGCGCGATTCCTATTAAAATAAAGAATGCACAGTAAACTGAGGTTAAAACAAGGTTATTCGGCGCAATATACAACGGTTTTAAATCGTTGTTATAGCTTCCAAGATCATTGTTGTCGTTACAAAAAAGCGCACATAGACAACGGTTTTCAAACCGTTGTCATAGTCTTCAAAAACCTTTGTTGTAGTTCCAAAATAACAGACATAGACAACGATTTTAAAACCGTTGTTGTAGCCTCCAAAAACCGTTGTCGTAGGCTCCAATCAACCTCTCAAAGACATCGGTTTTTATTAAAACCGTTGTTAAAAAGTAAAAGACATCGATTTTGGCATAAAACCGATGTCTTTTGAGTGTTGTTAATTACCGATTTTCTTGTAGTAGTGTCGATCACACAATTTCAGAACTAGCAATAATAAACCGACCAATAAACAATATTAGCGTGGTATATGAGTTAAAAATAAAACTAAATTAAATGGATAAAATTCTCACTCGAGGTAGCCAGCAAATCTTTTTGGGTTGGAGTAAGGTGTCATGCAGTGGTTTCACCCAAATTGCTATGAAAACACGAAGGGAGGCGAATCACAATCATGTTTGGTGGGAAATCTTTCTAGGGTTCATTTTTCACTATTTCTTGCTCAAATATTTTGATTCAACCCACAAATTGATGCAATAGGACTTGGGTTAGGTTAGGATCAGACACCCTTTTCTGGTAGTTTTTTATTACAATCGATCAAAAATTAGATGGGAGAGGGGGTTGATGATAAGACTAGCGCCACCCTTGGGCTAGGTCATAGCTGAAATGAAAATCTGACAGACAACCTATAGGAATGGCCAATAGGTTTATGGTAGGCCTAAAACAAATAAAATCAAAAATTAATTTTTTTTTAGAAAAAAATAGGTGGGGCGGGAGCCCCCCTACCTCAAAGCTAGCTCTGCTCCTGATTTTAATGAACCCTAATTCCAACCTAACCGACCAGGTCAAATACTAATATTACAGTCCCCCAACTCTACAATCTCGGTCCAGTGTCGACTTAAGTCATACACTATTAAAACATATGCCTACGGCTCCAATTTTATTAGGGCCAATTATTAACATTTTAAATTTATTTTTATTTAGTTTTTTAAATTAAGTAAACGTTCACTTTAAATATTAAATTATTTTTATTTCATTTGTCATAGATTTTTTATAATTATTATTTTGGATTATGTGCCTTATCTTATAAGACCTAATCAACTTTTCTTGTTCAATATTTCTCAAAAACCCTAGCCGTCGATGATTTCATAACTTTCCACTCTCTCGTCAGTGCTCTGCACCCTTTTCCTTCCTCATCAAAGATTTGTACCTTTCTCTTTCCTCATCTGTGATACTCTCAAAGGGTGCCCTTTTCCTCTCTCGTCAATAATCTTTCTTCCTTGCTCTTTTGTTTTCCTCCTCAATGATAACATGAATTAGAGGGGTTTTATCCATACAATACAAAGTAGAATGCTAGTCTTTTTAAATATCAAATTATTATTATTATTATTTTAATTTTCATACAGTCTTTAAGCATTATTGGCTTTGATTGTGTATTTTTTAGTGCTATTTTGTCTTATTTTTTCCATCTTTTCTTATTCTCTTACTGCAACCACAATTTTAGAAAAAAATGTATAATTAGAAGAAATAAACAATTTGATGAGAATAAAACTAATAAAGTGAAATATTTTTATAAAAAATATTTTAAAATCAATTACTTTAATTATATTATTGACCATGCTATATCTTCCCCTTCAAAGTATGTTTGAACAATTAAAATGTACAAAGATAATTTTAATTTTTTATATAACATAGAAAAGTTGAAGGAGAGCTTTGGCGCAACGGTAAGGTTGTTGCCTTGTGACCTATAGGTCACGGGTTCAAATCCTAGAAATAGCCTCTTGCCAAAAGGCAAGGTAAGACTGTGTACAATAGATCATTTCCCCTATCCCGCAAGGCAGGAGCCTCGTGCACCGGGCTGCCCTTTTTATATTAACATAGAAAAGTTTAAATTGTTTGATGATAATTTTTAAAAAAATAAATAAATTTGAAAAGGTTAACACACTACATGTTATCTAATTATTTAAATTTATTTTTAAAATTAAAAAATTTAAAAATAATAATAAATCTAAATTAAAAACAACACTTAATATATTGAATCTTATTTAAAAAATTAATTTTTTAATACATAAATAACTTATAGAATACTATTGATCATACCTATAAATTTATATTAACATAGAAAAGTTTAAATTGTTTGATGATAATTTTTAAAAAAATAAATAAATTTGAAAAGGTTAACACACTACATGTTATCTAATGATTTAAATTTATTTTTAAAATTAAAAAATTTAAAAATAATAATAAATCTAAATTAAAAACAACACTTAATATATTGAATCTTATTTAAAAAATTAATTTTTTAATACATAAATAACTTATAGAATACTATTGATCGTACCTATAAATATAATTTCAATGGAAAGAAGTTTCAAAATTATAATTAATAAAATTATATTTACGTTCAACAATATTTCAAAAAAATTAAATAATATAATAATTTTATCAATTGAAAAATAATTATTATCATAATTTAAATATAAAATTTAATTAATAAATTTGCATCTTAAAAATGGAAAAACTAAATTTTAAATAAAAAATAATATTTTAATTAAAAAAATTATATCCATTGTTATCGGTTTAAAAAAAAATGAGAAAATTTTTAAAAAAATATTAAAGTTTTAATTTTGGTTTTTTATCTGGGACCTCAAACATACCGTCTCAGTCTAGTTTAACAGGACGTGACCCACGCAGTTGCAGAGGAGACGTCAAAACCACGCCGCGACAACCGTCCATTCCATTCATGTCCTGCAAGCTATATATACGCGCACCTCTCTCTCTCTCTTTCGCCACCACCAACATCATTGAAGAATCAGTTCCCGAAACACCATTCAATCTGTAGATACAACTTTTGACTGAGTTGCTTTAGGCGATCGATACACATGGCGATGGGGAAAGGGCAGGTCGTGTTGCTTCTGTTGATTCTTTCGAGCTTGCAACCCCAGGGACTGAGGGCAGCAAGGCCGATGGCCGCAGAAGGCAGCGGGCGGCAGGCAGGGCTGCGGAGCGGCCTGGTGTTGCAGCTGCTGCCGCAGGGGCCGACGCCACCGTCGCAGCCGTCCTGTTGCACCAGCAACCCCAACATCCCGCCCCCCAAGGGCTGCGTTTGTAAACCTTGATAATATTATTATTCAGTTGGCTGTTATTAGGGGACTAAGCATGAATTCGCTGGGAAAGCCTGGGGTTTAGGACGTAGTTTCAAAGTTAATAGAAATGAAGTTCTATAACCTATATATCATGGCGTCTAATTTCTATCAACTTGTTGTTATGATACAACTTAATGTCTGATCAGCATATTTGGTACCTCAAATATCAAGCTATTTGTCCCATCAGCATATTAAATTACTATAAAATATAATTAGATGTTAATAAATGAAATTGTTGTTTTGTTCTCTATCTCTTTATATCGTTGTAGCAAAAGATGAAATCTATCACCTCAGTGGTTTTACACTGTCGGTTCCACGACCATTTATAAGGAGGTAAATCGAAAAGTTATAGTTAGCCACTTTGAGATAGAGTATTTTTCTCAGCTTTGCTGAGATTTGACCTTTGCCAATTGTGACAATATCTACCATGCAGTAGCCAATTCAACCCTACCTCGAAGACAATCTCTTTATCTCGTATATAAGTGAAAGGTTGTTAAGAAATGACTTAATATACTCTCTTGCTATAATGATAGATCAGTCAATATGAGACACATGTTCCTTGATTGATTAAGACTCCTGTATGCCTATACATCATCACTTAGTGATGTTCTCAAAATGTGAATACTAAGATTACAATTAGAGCTGTTAAACAGATTAACCCATGGTGGGACTAATTAACCCGCTAGAAACTCGTTATATGACGAAGCGGGACGGATCGACCCACCAACTTGGTAGGTTGAAAAATTTCCATTCCAACCGAACTCGAGGTGGATTGCGAGTTTTCCTTGATTAATTAAGACTCTTGTATGCCAATACGTCATCAGTTAATGATGTTCTCAAAATGTGAATACTAAGATTACAATTAGATCTATTAAGCAGATCAACCCATGGTGGGACTAATCAACTCGCTAGAAACCCGTTATATGACAAAGTGGGACAGATAGGCCCACTAACTTAGCGGGTTGAAAAACCTCCAATCCAACTGAACTCGAGGAGGATTGCGAGTTAGGTGGGTTGCGAGTTAGACGGGTTAAACCACAGGCTTGTCAAAAAAATAAAAAATATTAAAATTTTTAAATTTGGATTACAGTTTAAAGGGGTCAAGTTAAAATTTTTAAATTTGAATTATGATTTAAATAGGTCAAGTCCACTAGTCCATTTAGTTTTCTACTTTAATTTTAAATTTTGATGAAAATTTTTTTTTCTCAATCCACGAACCAACTCAAACCCGCCATGGGCCAACCCATGTGGGTCGCAGGCTTACTCAGGTTGACTACTTGAACCCATCTTAAAATGGATTGATAAAATTTCAATCCAACCCATTTAAATTATTTGACATGGCGGGACAATGCGATGAACCTGACCCAAATTGACGACTCTAATTACAATCCAAATCAACCTGTAACATACTTTTCTTCTTGCTTAAAGGTCTCACCTCCATCTTATCTACTTGCATAAAGACCCACATTCAAGTCCTCACCCACTTGTCTACAACTCTTTCCTCCAAGATCTCACACATCTACCTAGAAGCTTTGCCTTCGACTCTTCATACATTATATTAGCCTCTAGGCCTCACCTCTAAGTCTTTATCCATTTGCCTAGAGGCCTCACATTCGGATGTTCATCCAATCCCATAATAACCTGTCAAACTCTTATCAATCTTAATCTTATAGGCAACTATCAAAATTTCGAGAAAAGACATTGACTTTGCAGTGCGACTAGTAGTATATGTTATGATCCTATTATATGATAACGATAGATGATCTCATACTTATAAAATAGGAGGAAGAGGCTAGACTTTGTCATCTCACAATGAAATTCATAATGCATTTTTTTTATCTAACTTGGGTCTCTTATTTATACCAAATGAAGTTTAATAGTAAATCATATGTAATTAATTAGTCAAAGAATAATTCTTAATTAATTAAATTAGTTAGATCTTCGAATTAAAATCATGATCAATTAATTTTCAATTCAATTTAATTTTAAATTATTATGAAAGAAAATTAGTGTTTATCTTATTGAGACGTATATAAGTATTTATTTAATGCAATTATGTCTTACTAGAAGAAATAGTTATCTACTCATTAACTAAAATATAATTATTTTGCATCTCCGATTTCTTTACTAATCTTAGTTCTCACTTAGTTGGCAAGAATATTTAAGATATCTTTTTGAATATATGGTGAAGTATACTTTATAATTTTTAGAGTTTTCTCTAAGATGATATCCTCATTACTATCATTCATTTTTCTTATAAATTTTATCATCTTCATAAAAAAATTCCACAATTATTAGAACAAGATCGTCTCAACCATTTTTGAGGCTCTAGGCAAACTTTTTTTTAAAAAAATTAATATTAAACGAACCTGATTCGGGTCAATGGGGCCAGTTATGATCTAGGGACCCATTTAATCAATGAACCGATTGTTAACTATCAGTTCGACGGGTTTTTTTCTATATAGATGAAAATTTATTAAAAAGAACTCCGTTGGTAGGACTTGAACCTAAGTCTCCCAGATATTTGATCGTTGGGGAAAAAGTGTCCCCAATTTCGATCGTTGGGGAAGAGGGGGGGTTTCTAATATCTTTTTTTAACGCTTGAGATTATTTGATCATTTTTTATCAATAGCTATGATTTATTGTCTATTGTTCTCCAAACTTTATAAATAAATAGCTCATTTTATTATTTTCACACTATCATCTCTACTTTCATCTCTTAATTCTAAAATCTTGATCACTTTCAATTTCAATTCTCCAATTATAATGGAAAGAGGATATTCATCATTTCGATCTTGGAAGGGTAAGGAAATAATCAATCCGAATAAAGCATGATATTCAATTTATCGATGATAAGCTCGAGCAAATTTGACACTCGAGATATAAATAAAGTATTGATGGTGATACTTCTAAGGTTTGGGATCTAATTTTTAAATCATAAAGGATACGTAGACAACTTAAATAAATACAAATCTTTCTTTATATTTTTAAAAATAAATTTATAATTTTAAAATATTTTTAAAAATAAATCTAAGGTTTCGAATCGTTAATTGTAACTGTCTTGAACATTTAAAGTTAAGAGTCAACCTGTAAAAAATCATCGACCCAGCAGTTCCAAACGGCAAAAGCTTCCTATTTCAGAAACCAGCCAAAGTAAGACAATTGCCTCAAGAAGGAGATAGTTTCAGCAAGAACAGGCCTAGAACATACAAATGTAACATGTGTATGACAACATTCGACAATTTATATACCAAGATACACGTTTTGAGATCTTTTCTGCATGTAATATCTTGAAGGGTAGATGTGAATCCACTTATCTTGGAATGCAAGGATGATGTTAGTTCTTTGAAGGCATGTTCAGATAGAATGATCTCAGGGATTTTTGGAGGACTTCTACAGTAGGGATAGGAATTATGATTTTGGGGTGAACAAGAGAAAAGAAAATATGTAGAATGTTATAGATAATTGAAATGAATGTTACCTATCAGCTAGAGTTGCAAAATTAGACCAAATGAATATCACAAGCATCGTCGAGATGGTGGTCTAGCACATAAGTGTAAGGAAATGGTACTAAGCCACCTCAAACTTAAACCATATGACTGTCGCACCGCCTAAAATCCCGGTTGTTAAGTATTTGTTCCTCCATAGCAGCACACGCCTACAACTCCAAGAACAAGCATCAAGAACAAAACTACTTGAGATTGTGCAGGAAAACAAATGGAACGGCTTACCTTTTCCTCCACCTAGGTGATCATGAAGGGACCTCTTGTGCCTGTCACCCTCCTTTTAGCAGCAGTGATGACCATGTTGGTGATCGGGGAAGCGGCCACGAAGGTGGTAGTGGCGGGGGTGGTTGTGACCTTTGATGGCTCATTGGATTCAAAATCTTAAATGATGTGAGGTGACATGGCCCCAGTGGTAGATGGCAGATAGCTAGAATCGAAGTTGTTGATCACTTATTAAAAACTTTTAGATTCTAATCACCACCATAAGAAAGAAACACTACCTAGTAAAACACTAACCATAGTAATTTAGAAAACTCAATTTATCCATCGGCACAAAAACTCCACTCCTTTAATCATTCTTCGTCATACCTAAGTGTTGAGAGGTAACTACATCAATGAGTATTAGCTATAGTAGTCATCAACAAGTAGTAAAGGGGCAAAGAGAGCATCCTACATAACAGTTAGGAGATATAAATACAGTACAACAACATGTACTTGGAAATTGGAATATATGCAACACTAAAAAGAAAGACTCACCACTTATCAATTCAATGATCATCACATTCTTATACTTTTGAATTTCCTTGACTAACCATTATATTGTTCTCACTTGTAACTCATGTCAAAATAACAATTGACAAAGGAACATAGTTAATTAATAGCATATTTTTTCATGAATATTCAAATGTTCCGTCAAATGCAATACCATATAAGTGAAAAGAGGTCTTACACCTACTGTACCATACATATAAGGTCGATGTCATAGATGAATGTAAGTTTGAAACTTTTAGATACGTCTTAAGGCCTTGTATCACAATCCAATTCTTTAGTCCCGCATCATTTAAGCGTCCTTCAATTATTGCATTTATTCGTTATAGTCTTGATTGTCGAGTTGAGTTGCGTCAGCTTGTGACCCATGCGGGGCAATGAGTGGTTTGAATGATCACTACTAGAAAAATGTTAATAGACAACGCCCCAAAGACAACGGTTTTTAGCAAAAGCGTTGTGGTTTTTCAATTTACAACGTTTTTAGTCAAAACCGTTGTCTTTGAAAATCAAAAGACAACGTTTGTTCAGAAAGCGTTGTCTATTTGGGTCAACCACAACACTTTTAAAAAACCGTTGTCGAAAACGTTGTCTTTTAGCGGGATTTTTTGCCAAAGACAACGCTTTTAAAAAGTATTGTCGTTGACCGTTGTCGTTGAGGGTTTAGAGGGTTTATATCCAGGTTTTTTATCGGGCGAGTCCGCGATTTCCTTCGTGCGTACACCTCTTCTTCTCTTCTCCCACCCCAGTTTCGTCCCTCCCGCTCGCACCTCTAGCTCGTCTTCTTCTGCGCGCCCCATTTTCGTACCTCTCCCGCCCCCTCTCGTGCTTGCCCTCTTCACCCGCCCCCCTTTCGTGCCTCTCCTCTTCTCCCGCCCCTTTCGCACCTCTAGCTCCTCTTCGCGCCGCTGTGAAGAGGCGAGGGCGAAGATAGAACGGAAGCCGCATCCGGTGCTCCTCCAGGCCCGTGCTCCCGTCTAGGGCGGTGCTCCTCCAGGCCCGTGCTCCTCCAGTGCGTACGGTGACCTCCTCGTGCTCCGATCCTCCCGTTCATCCTAAGCTCGCTAGGGTTTACGGTAGCTACTCATCCTCCTCCGGCGACCGTGTGATGGCATGGGGCGACGAGACCGTGGGGCTGGATGTAGCCTCCGCCGGTCTCCATATCAGCGAGCGCATTGGCAGGGACGTCGCCGGCCGCCTCGACCTCGAGGAGGCTATTGAAGCCTCGCGCTATGCCAGTCACCCCTACTCTACCCTACCCAAAGAGGTACCCCCAGAGAGTTAATACATTCTCTCTCTCTCTCTTTCTCTCTCTCTTCGTTGGGATTCCTTGCCTAGGGTTTGATAAGTTGAGTATGTTGTTAACTTAAGAGATTGATTTTCAGACAGTGGGTGTTGATTCTGAATAAATCTTATCGTACTGAATATGATAATGTACATCGAGTTTTAGATTAGGAACACTTGTTCTTTTACGAAAAAGAATATTTTGGAGAAGTATACTCTCTATATAGGTTACTTCTGTCAGAAAGGTACACTTGGTGGGTGCTTGATTATTTCAGTTTCCAGATTCCCAATCGCACAGTTCTATTGAGTTGTAGTTTGTAGATTCACGAATCTTGGTAGGATAATCCAGGCAAGACTAGCACTAAGAATCACTTTGCTACTCTTAAAAATTATTAATTGTTTCCCTATTCACGGACTGATGTTGATCAAGTTTGGTATTAGTTTATTCCAGCCTGATAGTTTGTACCTTGGCTTCATCTCCCTAGTAAACAAGTGGAGCAGGTCAGGATGTCCTTTAAAATTGATGTTTTTGATGAGTGACCAATTCTTTTAATCTGTCATTCAGTTAATAAGAAAAGAAATGCAAGGCAGAGGAGGGTTTATGGTAGGTGATGCTAGATCATATGGAGATGAAATTAGTGAAAGATGTAGGAAGAGAATGCAAAAGAGGAAGTAAATCGTAAGCATCCATTAGAAAATTTATATCTATGCAAAAATAAAAATATGGGGTTAGGAGTGGATTCTGTAGGAGTCCAAGAATTCTTTTTTCTTCATAATTTTAGTAATTTTAATTGTATGAGAATTCTTTTTAACTTCTAACCTGAAAGATTCTTTAGCCTTTAACATTGTTATTGATTTTCTAGAAATTATTACTTGCTATACAAAAATGCAACACCTTAATCATTATGTTGCTTTGAACATATATTTACTATATGAATAAATTTAATTATATTTCATATATTAGGATAATGCATGTTGCAATGCTCATCTAATATTAGGCATTTAAAATTTATGATAAATGATAAATTTTAAATGCTTAGTGTCTCAAAAAAAAAACTATTTTTCTTAAATTTTAGGATCTTGTACCTTATGCTTAGGTCCTGTTATTGATCTTATGAACCGTTCACTAGGTAGGATCCCTAACAGACTTTGATACACATATCTCAACTTGGATTCACTTATGCAACTGGATTACATTTACCTATTTTCTTAATATATATTTAAACTTCGATCAACTCATCTCTGTTTTGCCCATTTGTTATGACTTCATATATGCTCAATAGCAACTATGTGCTTTACTTGAGATTCCCTTTCCCTCTACCTCCTTGTTTCTTGGTTGTCTGCCATTCTTGCTCTATAATGTTGTAATACTTTAACACATGTTGCTCTTTCTTATCCAAGATAATATCAAAATGTTTAGAACAAAATTATCTCTTCTTGATATCTTATTATATATATATATATATATATATTCTAGTTTAATTCCACCATTTATGGAAATGGTTGTTTTTATATACTTTTGTTATATTAACAAGTAATTTTGCCACAGTGGCCTTCTATAGTTGAAGTTGCAGATACACGTGAATTACCTCCAGCTCTAATTGAAAGATATAATGCATCTGGTGGTGAAGGAACAGCCATTTGTGGAATTTTCCCAGAGATTCGAAGAGCTTGGGCTTCAGTTGATGATTCTCTGTTCCTTTGGCGTTTTGATAAATGGTATATGCCATGGTTTAATCTTTTTGGGATTGGCCATTGTTTCGAAAATTCTCTGCATATTCCTCTTATTCAACTGCATAAGCTTATACCATGAGGAACTGCATAACATCCTTTTATGGTCTTGTAAGGATTGTGTGGGTTAAACCAGTTTCGATTTTCTTAAATTCAAAATCACATTGTTTGATAAAATCAATCTCACTAAATAGAGAAACTAGAAGCGTATTCTATGTATTTTTGAGGTCAATATATAATTTTTGTGCTTATATGGATTGCATCAGCCATCGATATATGTGTGTGTCTTGCATTATATGTAATTGCTTTGGTTCATATGAAAAAAAATTAAATAAAAATTAATTGTTGAGGATGATAAATTTAACTATTTAAGTCATAAACGTAAGGTTTACATTGACTGATGAAGTTGTTTAATGTGATGTATTTTATAGATGCATGTTTAGCTTTTTAACATGTGATATTAATAATTATTGTGGATATAACTAAGTTCCCAAAAACATGGATGCATGTGTCTGTGTACCATATATATCAATGACAATTTGCTTTGTGTGGCGTTAACTATGCCATAAAATTATATTAGATATCATTAAACCAATTATATATATATATATTAAAATAACTTTATAAGGTGTAAGATCAACTAAATAATTAAGTTACATAAAATTAAAGATTAATATTTTTTTAAATGAATTATATATATCATGCTGAATCACTTTTTCTCTTGTCTTTTGTTAATTGTGTTTTGGGTTGGGTCAGATCACATTGTGTTGGCAGGTTGTGTCTAATTTTGCTAGCTTTACACGTGTTATGCAATAGCTCAATCCTCCATATCACTTGTTATGCTTTTGAAATATTGGGTTGGCTATTCAAAGAATGTCTAATGTTCTTTTACTGATTGTATTTGAATATGCCTATATTTCATATCATTTCAACCTATTTTCTCTTATTTTATTATCTAGTAGAGGTACACATAATTGCAAGTCCTTTCGAGTAACTCAGCACATTTGTCTTCACATTTCAACCTCTGCTGCAATAACCTTCCGTGTGTTATTTTTTAATAGTTCAATAACTCTGATTTATACAATATGGTGATTGTACCACAATCTTATAATTTTTTCCATTTAGCACATTCAATGTGTCTTTCTAAGATGAGAGAAACAGAGTGATTTTCTTTTGAAAAGACAGCCAAAATGGACTGCTGCAGACTTGTTTTTCTTCATCTCGCTATAAAAATTATCGAATTCTCTTGTTTCATTTCCTTACTTGCTCACTTGCCTTCACATAAGGATTAATGGTTTAGGAGACAGGCAATGTTTCAAATTTATTTTTGCACAGCACTTAATAGAGGCAAATCTGCTGCTGTTGTGCCAATATTTCTGCTGCTGATACATGGTGCTTCTAATGGTGTGATGATATTCTGTTGCTGTTGGAGGATATTCTGTTGTGATGATATTTCTACTGCTGTTGTGATGATATTTCTGCTGCTGTTGCCTTGAAACCTTTGTTATGCATCTTTGACTGTTATGGAGCTTATATGTTGGAAGTTGTAAATTGAATTTGTGTTATGAACTTGTATAAGTTGTATGTTATCGATATGTTATGAACCTGCTGTAAGAATGGTTTTTGTGTGAATATAAGTTGTATGTTTTGTACCTCTGATTGAGTAAATTTTGTAGCCAATAGTTTTGTATTTACAAAATATATTAATTCTTATTTACTACTAAAAAAAATCAAAAGACAACGCTTTTAAAAACGTTGCAAAAACCCAACCAATTTGTAAAACAATTACAACGCTTTTTAACCGTTGCAAAATGTGTTGTCATACCTATTAAAAACAACGTTTTTAAAGCGTTGCAAAAAACGTTGTAATATTTACAACGCTTTTTCTGCGTTGCGAAGGTGTTGTCGATGTTAACAAAGACAACGCTTAAAAAGCGTTGTCGTTGAGGGACCCCTTTTACAACAGGGCATCTTACAACGCTTTTAACCCACAAAGACAACGCGTTTTTCGCGTTGTCTATTAACATTTTTCTAGTAGTGGATGTCAATGGGTTTTGGTGTGTCGGCTCACAATGTCATTATTGACCTACCTGTTCCAAGTTCATGGCACACAAAAAGAGTTGGGTGTAGGCATAACTTGATTAGTTAGTAGTGTGGAGGGAACTAAGCCAAGCTGGCTTCATAGAGCAGCTTTACCCACCTGTCTTCAATGGTGGAAGGATAACAAGTCAGTTGCTAGTAATCCCATAATGATCTATCAAAGCTCAACATCTATCAAAAAAGCCATTTTTATATATTTTTTTCCAATAAAAAAGTTTTCATTCATATTGTTTTATCGATTTTCAAATCTCTCCTAAATATAACTCACAATTCCTCTAAATAAAGCCTTAAAAAATAAATTTGCCAATAAAAATCTCATGACTAGATTTTGTTATGGCCTAAAATATGTTAAGTCATAACAAAACATTAAAACCACATGGGAGATGTGGGGTATCAATCCTCAGTATCTCTCGCATGACAAGCAAGCTCCTGCTCATAGTCAAGTAGAGACTTCAATGTAGAAAATAGAAGGGCTCATGCAGCAATTAACAATTAACCAACAGAGAACGTAACTAAAGCATCAATATAGAATTTGGAGATACAAGTAGGCCAAATTACATCATTCATCAACCAGCTATAGGCATAAGGCTCCAGCCAACTTCTCTCGCAGACCATTCCTAATCTAAAGGATAATGATGTCAGTATAGAAGAAAATGCTCCTCATGCAACCTATGCTTCAAAAGTGCAAGGATCACTCTCTTCTTGGTATCAACTTGAGTGATGAGCTAGATTGTGGTGTTCATGATAATTTTTCTCTGATTCTGCTAGTCTATTTGATTTTGTTGATTCTTTGTGTCACGATTTTGATGAAGATTGATGTGGGAAGTCAAGGAAGATGACATGCATGGTCTCCCCTGGAGGCTTCGCCAGGTCAAGATCTAAGCCACGGCGGCAAACCCTCTCATCTCGGCGGGAAAGGTCCCCATCTCGGCAAATCCTCTCGTCTCGGCGGGAGAGGCCCCCATCCTGGCAAACCCTCTCGTCTCGGCAGGGGAGGCCCCTAGCTCGGCAAACCCTCTCGTCTTGGTGGGAAAGGTCCCCATCTCGGCAAATCCTCTCGTCTCGGCAGGAGAGGCCCCTATCTCGGCATATTCTCTCGTCTCGGCAGGGGAGGCCCCTATCTCGGCAGACCCTTGCATCTCGGTGAGAGAGGCCCCCATCTCGGCCAACCCTCTCACCTCGATAGAAGAGGTCCCCGTCTCAGCAAACCCCCTCGGCGAGGCCTCTCGTCTCGGCAAGGGAGAGGGTTCATCTAACTCCTCAATGCCCAGCGTCAACATCTCGGGCCTCCCCCTTCAGAGAGTTTCGTCCTGTCTTTGTCACGTTCACCTATGAACCCAGCCACTCCACCTCTATTCGGGTAGGCTTTAACCCTAACCCTGATCTTCTGACACCAACCACCGTCGCCATCGCCGGAAGGAGAAGGAGCCAATATGTCTCCCAGACGCAATCGCTTTCGGCACCAGTCCTAGTCGCTCCACCACATTAATGGTGCCTCCCATCGCATTAATGGCGCTCTTCATCCCTATACGTGGCTTTCTCCTCTAACCTCGTGGTTTGCACGCATTACCATAAAGTAGATATGGAAAATCAGGCTCAGCTTCCCCTACGAGTTCCCCCTACATATATAGCTTAGAATAGAGGGGATAAAGGGAAGGTTCTTCTGGTGATAGCGTGTGTACCTGAGGCACACAACAGCCACCTTCCCATATGGAGTCCAAAGGTTGGTTATAAAAGAAGTAACTAATGACCATGCAGGAGGTCAGTATCGAAAGAGCTCTCTCTCACTTCTATTCTTACTACTTTTCACTGCCTTCGTGCAGGACCCTAACTTGAGCGTCGGAGTGGCTCACCGGGACCCCCAGGCGCCATTCTAACCTCCCTTGTGTAGTGTGTTTCAGGACTTCGTTGGAAGGGAAAGTGTCTAAGGTGCCTCCATTCAAACTCGACCGCTGGATCGCCATCGTCAGATAGTCCGTTGACTGGTGGCTTGACTTTCTGCGACATTTGGTCAGAACAAAGATAATGATGCATATAAATTTCTTGATGAAATTTGATGCAGGGGCAACACATGAGGAGTCAAACTTCAACATGTCATAACTTTTGACTCGGGAATCAGAACGAGGCATGACCGGATGCGTTTGGAAGCTCTTTCAAAGACCTTTATTTGCTATGAGATAATACCTGTATCAGCCCACTTTTGGATCCATCTGATATCGTTTAGTGCTCCGTTCGCATCTCCGAATTTAGTTTTTACTATTTACTAGTATTTCACCCGTGCAATGCACGGGATGTTATTTTATATAATTAATAATTAAAATTAGTAATTATGAGTGTTTGAATAAATAATTAAAATACAAATAAGTTAAATTGTACAATTAGAAAAAAAAATTATAAATTTTGAAAAACTTCCTTAAATACAACGTTTGTTGTTGAATTTTTCTGTTTGCTGTCACTATCACATATTAAAATTTTTAGACCCATAGGATTCATAACTTTAGATACAGCAACATACAACTGACCATGACTAAAAATGGGGTTCTTTAAAATAAGTCATATATGAGACAATGATTGACCTTGACTTTTGTTGATTGTCATTGTGTATGATACAATCAAAGGATATTGTCTTCGTTGGAATTTAAAAGGAAGTCTTGGATCAGAAGGAGTCAATGACATTCTTGGAATAAGCACTTTATGACCGGCATTACTTCCAATAAGAATTTGTCCTTCTAAAACATGGTTTCCGAACCTCGTCACGATCAATCTAGTGTCATTGCTTAATCCAAGAGAATGATCTATGTTTCGCAGCATCATAACCGGAGTTCCAACCTTCAAATTTAACTCATGATTTGGTACTCCAGAACATCTTATTCCATTTAAGAATTCAGGGGTATGCACATCATGTAATAGATCAACATTTCTATCCGAATGACACGTCGAATCAGAACTTAAATACAACCTTCTCTCGAAATGGTTTAGAGATATCATGTATTCATTTATGGACTGAATGACATCAAGAGTTGGTGCTACAATAGCCCTCTGTTGAAAATATGCAGTATTGTTGAAACGCGTATGCAGTATTTCCATTTACTATCATCTTGCTAACATGGAAAGTATTTGAAACGCGTACTTCACCCCTAAATTTTTTTGCTCGACACGTTTGTAGAACGATAACAACAGATTCTTCATCTACTTTTTCCAAGTATGACATGATGTTATTGACAAAGTCTCCCCACAAGGTACATGATAGCTTATTGTTCCTAAAAATAGTAAAATAACTGATTATTAAAAAATATTAAAATAATAGATGTAAGATATCATGATGTCATTGACAAAATCTCTCCACAAATTAAAAGAAAAATAAAACAATACTTACTCCGAATCTTCTAAGACAAAATCAAGAAGCTTTGTAAGACGACCACCAAATTCTTTACTTTGAGGAGAGTCTTGTGCAACCATTTTGCCAGTAACATCTTGAGAAAAAAAATTTAAGTTATAAGATAAAATGTTCGATCAATTAATCATGAAAATAAAAAATAAATTAACCTACCAAAAAGTATATTCTCATCAACAGAATCTGTCTTCTTCAATTCACTAAAAGACTTGAATTCATATATTATCGATGAAAATGTATCATCAAAAATTTTGCATACATAAGTTTTTGCAATAAAATTAATCTTGTATTTATTTGTTGTTGTCTTATACTTCATTCGATTCTCTGCAACAATGATATTTTTTTTACCATGGTAATACCTGAAAGTATATCTCTATCAATAATGCTTAAAATTTATAATTTTTTAAACAAACCATCACATCACATCTGTAAATAAAATAAATAAATAACTAATGAAAAAGTATTTATTTATTTATTTTTACTTTTTCTTCTCTCTTCCTCCTCTCCTTTCTCTTCAACTTCTCTCCATGTTCAACCCTTTTCGCTAAAGATGAAAAAAAAATGAAAAGATATAATTATTATATATAATTACATATAATTACATGGTTTAACCAATTAACTAACTAATGCATCAACTTTCATATACAACCGTCTTCTCCGGCACCGGCTGCAGCTCCGGCGCCCACCTCCGTGGCCGACGATGCGCATGGCAAACCACGCCTCGGCTCATGATTCCAGCGATGAGAAGCCGATCATCCACTTCCACACCACCGCCGCCATTAACGCCCGTGCTGCTCCTCAACAACTCTTCAAGTTGCTTCTTCGAAATCTTAACCTTAACCACCGTACGAGCCTCCGCCGCCTTCTTCTTCTTCTCTCGTAGCTTTTCCAAGGCTTCCCTCGCCATCCCGCCGTACGCCGCCTTCGCCGTCACCGTCGTCTGTCCATGCGGCGACCCGGCCGTGGCTGCAACAACTCCCCATCGATCGTCTCTGTTGTTCTTATTAGCTTATAATTAATTATATTACAATAAAATAAAACGGACAAACAGTAGTACTGAAAAGATTAATTTGCATGTGCCTTAATCCACACACATATATATAAAGAGGAGGAGGAACAGTAGATTGGATTAAACAAATCACCGGCCAATTTAATTTATTAATTAGTAGAATAGTAGTGATTGGTCTTTGCCGCCGTCGTTGGATTAATTCCATATTGGTTCTTCATCTACTTTTTTTTTGCGACTCATTTGTAGAACGATAACTACATGTTCTTCATCTACTTTTTCCAAGTATTTCATGATGTCATTGACAAAGTCTCCCCACAAGGTACATGATAGCTTATTGTTCCTAAAAATAGTAAAATAACTGATTATTAAAAAATATTAAAATAATAGATGTAAGATGTCATGATGTCATTGACAAAGTCTCCCCACAAATTAAAAGAAAAATAAAACAATACTTACTCCAAATCTTCTAAGACAAAATCAAGAAGTTTTGTAAGATGACCACCAAATTTTTTATTTTGAGGAGAGTCTCGTGCAACCATTTTGCCAATGACATCTTGAGAAAAAAATTGTAAGCTATAAGATAAAATGTTCGATCAATTAATCATGAAACAAAAAAAAAATAAATTAACCTACCAAAAAGTATGTTCTCATCAACAAAATTTGTCTTCTTCAATTCACTAAAAGACTTGAATTCATAAATCATCGATGGAAATGTATCATCAAAAATTTCGCATACATGAGTTTTTACAATAAAATTAATCTTGTATTTATTTGTTGTTGTCTTATACTTCATTCGATTCTCTACAACAATGATATTTTTTATGGCAAATACATGACCTTCTTTGAGAATGAGTTTCACTCTCTCTATGATCGGACGTTTTATTGTTCTATGTATGTGTTCACCGTACAAATATATAGAAAGAGTAAATATTTATATTTTTTAACAGTAATCAGATATATACGTAAAAAAAATATACAACCTCTTTATCATGAAAGACACACTCCAAGCTAAAATCTCCGTTGTTTCCATATGCAGGTAGATTGTAACAATGAACTAATCGGAGTTTCAATGCCCATTGCATTTTCGAAGGATTAACCTCTCGGATGAGATTAAACAGAGGAGCCATTTTTTTAGAGTCTATGCAACCTAATTTATTGCAGTCCTAATTTATAGAGTGTATGCAACCTCACCATCATTTGTAATATATAATATTTTTTATCATTAAAGTTATTCAATATATTAGGAATTTATGTTTTACCATTTAATAATAATAATTCGAGCATTAAAGTTTATGCTTAATATGGATTAAAATACATTTAAAAATATGTGGTATTAATATGGATGAAAAGTTATATTTTTACCATTAAAATTATTCAATATATTAGGAATCTGTATTTTACCATTTAATAATAATAATTCGAGCATTAAAGTTTATGCTTAATATGGATTAAAATGCATTTAAAAATCTGTAGTATTAATATGGATGAAAAGTTATATTATCAATCAATTATAGCTGTGTAAGTTTGTTTCTATATAGATAAATATGTCTATTTATTAAAATGATATTTAAGCGGAAAATTTTTAGACAGACAACTCTCTCTCTCTCTCTCTCTCTCTATATATATATATATATATATTTCCTCGATAAAAAAGCTTTTCTAAGTAATGCACTCCGATCCTTCAAACATCAAAAATTTTTCACCAAAAAAAATGTTTCAACTACAGCAAAAGGTGGAATCTACCATTCCAGCAGCCCCATACGGCCAACTTCACGACTATCTGTAAGAAAGTAAATCGAAAAGCTATATTTGACCACTACGAGAGAGAGTATTGTCTCAATCGGCTTCGTCGAGATTCACCCTTGCCCACTGTAACATATCTATCACCTAGTAATCAACTCAACCATGACCCGAGGGCAAAAAAAACTAATTAAAAATATAGAAAAAGAGTTGAAGCAGGTACAAGAACTCTTTAATCTAGCAACAGATAATTATTTAAACCTTAAAAAAATAGACCAATTAAAGTGACTGTATGTTAACTTTCCTACTATTTTCATATTGCAACTTTTATTTTTCATGCTGTTTGATTTTACATTTTGGATTTTACTATAGCAAACATTAATTTTATGATTATAGGGTTTACAATAAATATGAATACTATAACAACCTTAATTATGTAGCAAACTCTAAAAACATCTCAAAACCTTAATTTCGAGATTTAGTCTATCAGTCGATCGATATGCCATATCAATCGACTAATACTCCTATTTCAACATTACCAAGTTGAATTCTTATCTTGCTTGCTATCTGATTGATCTCTATAGGATCGGTGGGGTGCGCTTGAGGGGGTGAATAGCGCCTTCGTCATTTTTCTTTGGTTGTTTGTTCTATCAGAATACTTGTAGCTGAATTAGTAAAACAAGCGCGCATAAACTCGTGGATTTTACTTGGTTCCTAACCTCTCAGGGTTAGTACATCCAAAGTCTATGTACAGGAGACGCTCATTTACTAGTGATCTCCTTTTCGAACGTTTGTTTCGGAGGCAGAGAAACCCGTCTTACAGTCTAAATAATAATATGAATGAAATACAATATATATAAGACTAAAGAAATTAAAAGAATAACCAAACACATGTAGTAGCCGATCCAGAAGTCCTAAGCACTGCACATTTCTCTTAAAACTTCCCCGGTTGTATAAACCTGGCCCCTTTCGGGTTCAGCAGCACCTCAGGATGAAGAGAATGGCATAGAGAAGTTGATGTTTGGTGCTTCAAGCTGAGGTTCTTTATAAAGACCCTTTCGAGTGCCTGAATTTTTATCCGGGCGCCTGGATTCTTATCCGGACGCCTAGATAAGATCTGATCCTATCTGATTTCCTCGATCTTATCTAGGCCGATTCTTTTGGATCTAGACACCTGAAACCCATAGTTATAAGACACGACACACAGACACACGCACCCACGCGCGTTGTTTGGTCTTCCTAGTTGGTTTTTGTTATGACAATACAGTGAAAATTTGCTATTTATGATTCAAAAAAAATTTATAAATCTTAGTCAGTCTCATGGATTCAATCCCTGGGGGTGGCCGGTCCGGTCCCACGGAAGTTTCCCACTGACCACCAGAGTAAATCGAGAAGCGCATAAGGCGGTCAATCCAGATGCCCAGCATCCTTTGAATGCGTTCCCCATTTGGAGGAGAATTTTTGCAAATACGTCGTAGCTGAGGATCGAACCGTGAGTCCCTGGGTCACAACCCGGATGTCCTACCGTTGCACTATTGCCCCGGGGACTATTATTTATGATTCAAGTGCCACAAGTTGGTTATTTCTTATGGTAGTTCTAGACCATTATTGTGCAAAATAAGAATAGTTTAATGTGAGATATATAATTGTATGGAGGCGTGTATGATTTGTGTGGATGCAAATGCCAATTGATGATTTGACAAATTGCATGCAATAAATTTCTAATACATGCGAATAACATTCCTAACATCTATTATTTATATGCCAAACAATTATTTTTTTGAAAGAAATTAAACATAAGTTAAATTAGTCAACTCCTTGTCAAGAATGACCTCATGTAAGTAATGAGGTGATTGATGCAATGTCAATAATGAGCCAAACCCTGATTGATCAACTCAGCTGACATCTGATATTCATAGAATTCTGATTGGTCGACTGTTTCTCATGGTTAAATTTGATTAGTCTTCTACTTTTGCATTCAAATAGATCCTGCTATCATATATTCAGATGCACTAGGAAATCAAACCTAACTTTAATGCTTCGCTACTACAAGAAAATAGGTAATCGAGTGGTCAAGTGTAACTTTAATAGCTTAGCCAGCGTTAGAATGTTCTGTGCTAAATAGTGTTATTGCTTTGGTCTCATAAAATTTTCCATATTCATTTGGTTTACATGATATGGTTTGTTCTTCCTTCTATTATCCAAACAATGCCACTAAATCCAAATTATAAATGTGTTTAGGGGAGTTATCCTAATGAGGTTGGAATATGCTGGAAAGATCCAGTCTGCATCCTTACTCTAGCTCTGCGTCGGCAGATAATGCCGGCGATGACGTTTGAAGTAACTATAATTCTGAAGTCAATAATTTCATACCATCTTGACTCTGCAGCATGATTGTGTTCTGCTGGCAGGAGTAGCCATTTTTTTAGTTGGAGATTTGTGACCAGCTGAAAATGTATTCGGCTCGATTTACCTACCTATGGTACAAGATTGTGATGTATGTAATATATTCCACTCATGGTAGAGTTATAATTATGCACCTTGAGAATTAATGACTTTTGCATCAAAATATTGTTTATGCTAATAGTCTTAGCATACTGAATACCTGCTTGATGATGGTAATAATCGCCTCTTGTAAGCAGTTGGAAATATTTTCTTGAACTGATCTTTAAGATGTATGCTGTAAAGCATTGGTGATCTTACGATTCCACTATGGTTGACTTTTTTATTGTACTTGACTCTTCCGGACGCACCGCCGGACCAGTCAGCATGCAGGGGAAGAGAGGGGGGTGCAACCGCCGGAGAGGGCCTCCACACCGAGGAAGGAGAGAAGATCAGCCACCTGGAGGCCCTGAAACATCACCGGAGAAAGAGGTCATCCTGGCGCCGGGGAGTCCCCGGACGGCCACTCCGACGCTCAAGTCAGCCCAGTCAGGAGGAAGAAGAAGTACAGTAAAATAGAAATACTGTAATGAAATGCTCAGCCCAAAAATATAAGAAGTGTCTAGAGAGAGAGAGAGAGGAGAGCCCTCGGAGAGCCCCCCCCCCTTTGTTTACCTTCTTCCTCCCTTTCTTATACCTCAGCAGCTCTCCTCTGTCCTCTTGAGAAGATCGTCATCCACCATTTGCTGACAAAGCATGGTCCTTGAGAAGGTATGGGTAAGACCTTTGTTGACCAGGCAATGGTTTTGATAAGACCTTTGTTGATAAGACAAGATTTTGGGGAAGATCTTGATAAGACCTTTGTTGACAAGGCATGCTTTTGGGGAAGATCTTGATAAGACCTTTGTTGACAAAGTATGATCTTGGGAAGACAATTTTGAATGTCACATCAAGGGTGTGGCCTTGAACAGACCATTATTACGACAAGTTGCATGGGCTGAGTGGGGGCTGGTGGAGCTGAGCTGCCGGATTGAGTGTGCAGAACTGGACTGCTGTGACTGAATGGCAGTGCTGTGCTGCCGAGCCGAAGTGCATGGCAGTGCTGTGCTGCCGAGCCGAACTGCATGGCAGTGCTGTGCTGCCGAGCCGAACTGAGCTGCAGTGGGGCTGCTGGCCGAGCTGAATGGCAGTGGGGCTGCTAAGCCGAACCGAATGGCAGTGAGGCTGCCGAGCCGAAGTGAATGGCAGTGAGGCTGTTGCCGAGCCGAATGCAGTGAGTGCTGCCGAGCCGAGCCGAATGGCTGAGCTGCAGAATGGCAGTGAGGCTGCTAGGCCGAGCCGAATGGCAGTGAGGGCTAGGCCGAGCCGAATGGCAGTGAGGGCTGCCGAGCCGAGCCGAATGGCAGTGAGCCGAACTGACTGCCGAGTGGGCTGAGCCGAGCCGAATGGGTAGAGTAGGCCAAGTCCTAGATGACCGAATCCGGGGGAGGGGGTTATAACACCCATAACACAAGCCTCCCCGCTAGTCTAGTCGAAGGAGCGTGAGTCGACTGACTAGACCAAACAGTAACGACAGACCGTATCTTATTTTCCTAAGCTCGTCACAGTCGGCGGAGAAAAGAAAGCTGGCTGTTGCAGTTGATTCCGGCCACGACAAAGCTTCTAGGACGAGGCTTCAAGGTCAGGGGCGCGGAGATGAAATTTCGAGACGCCGGCGAAGGAGGGCGCGAGGGTTCGGACTTCGGCATGGGAAGCGAGCGAGGACTCGGGAGCCGAGAGGCTGTGTGGACGCCAGGCCGCGAGGGAGACGAAGTTTTGCCGGAGACGCGAAAGCGGTAAGCGAGGACCGCGTCGAAGGAGGCGGGCACCGGCGAAGCTTGCCGCGAAGGGCGAGGTTGCAGGCTTGCCGCGAAGGGCGAGATGGCGGCTCCGTCTGCCGCGAAGGGCGAGATGGCGGACTCCGTCTGCCGCGAAGGGCGAAGTGGCGAGCTGAAGAAAAGTCAGCGGGAGTTAGCAACATATAAAAGTGAGGAAGATCTTCGGTAGTTAAGTGTGGGGGTTTAGGAATTCATTCCCAACCATCCGTTTGGATCTAGGAGGCGTTGTGTACGGTCAAAGTTTGTATCGGATCGGCCCTCTCACTGAATTCATTGGAAAAAGAAAAAACCTGGAGGTGGGACCCACAGCACTTAGCCCCTATCTCCTTTTTATTTTTGGAATCCACGTTGAGGTGGGTCCCTCTTTCATTTCATCCTCTCCTGTTGCTGACCTTGCACGAGGCGTACTACCGTTTTGAGCAGCGCCGAGCTCCCACCCGATGCTTCTTCTGCCGCTCAGACCAACCCTCCTTTCTCGCTTGGGTAAGCAGAGTTGCAGCCGAGCTGTTCCGTGACCCCTCGTGTTCTGCAGCGCTGTTGCAGCGGAGGAGGTTGACTGAGTACCGTGTGTGACAACGGAGGTCAAGCTCTGGCAAGCTCAGCGACGCACCGCGCGGCAGAGCTCTACCGTGTGGAGCTCTGTAGTGTGTCGTGTTCCGAAAGACTCCGGGGTCGGCGGTCCTCGCGTGCCATGAACGGGGATTCGGGAGTCGGCACTTGCAGTCTGTGGAAAAAGGAGGTCGCTGTCGCGATTCGGTCCGGGAGAGGTGTCGTGATTCGGTTCGCGCAGGGGGCGGCGACCTTGCTGTTGCGACTCGGTTCGCGCAGGCAGCGGAGTGAAGGAGAACGGGGGCGGGAGATCTGACAAGGGAAAGATGGAACTTGCCGCCGGCGGCGGAGCCATTGAGGCCGGCGTTGAAGGCGCCGCAGGTGGCGGCAAAGAGGGCTTGCCGTTGCGATTCGGCTCCGTGCAGGAAACGGAGAAGGGGGATTCGCGATTCTGTTTGTGCGCTTCGTGGTTCGGCTCGGGCAGCGGCGATCAGAGCTGCCGCTTCGCGGTTCGGCTCGGCCAAGCTGGGAGAAGAGGATTTGATGCGTCTTTTTAATGCGCGGTAGACGTTTGGCGTGTTCAGCGTGTTTTGACGTGTACCAGTAAACTGACGTGGTGCAGCAGGCTTTTGATGAGGTGATGGTGATGCAGCCTGAAATGGCGTACAGCAACGTGAATGACAAGATTGTTTTTGAGTGGGCTGCAGGCGGCCAGAGGAGTGATAGGTGGCAGCTTGGTGCCGTTGTGTGATGTTGGTATGTTGCTGAGGTGGCATGGTAGTGTTGATGTGACGTTGAGATGGCAAGTAGCTGGTGCATGGTGTGCCATGGCAGTGTCAAGTGAAGTTAGTAGGAGATGAACCATATGGAAAAGACAAGGCATATGGGCCACGTGAGGTGGACCCGAGTTCTTCTTTTTTAATTGGGGAATGGATAAGTGATAGAGTTAAGGTTTAATTAAGGAGTGCGGACAGGGACCGCGAGTGGGGCTGCCAACGAGGGCTTTGGGCGAAAGTGAGGCTCGGTTGCGAAGAGAGGGCAAGGTGAAGGCCAAGTTCGTGCGGCGCGAGCGCATGGGCAAAGCGGGGCGTTGACGAAGCTTGCAGGCGAGAGATCTTGGACGAGGTTTCGTTCAGCGTGTGGTAGAGAGAAGACAAAGACATGGGAGCAGGTCATCGGATACAGTGAACCAGATGGGGTCTGGAGACGGAGGGGTATTGATTCACACGCCGGCTTGTGCGCCGCTCTTTCATGAGCGCTGCCGCGAGTGATGACGGCACGGACGCGAGAAGCGTCTCGGCTTATGCTCCGCCACGAGTGATGACGGCACGGACGCAGGAAGCGTCTCGGCCTGTGCTCCGCCGCGAGTGACGACGGCACGGACGCGGGAAGTGTCTCGGCTTGTGCTCCGCCGCGAGTGATGTCGGCACGGACGCGGGAAGCGTCTCGGCAGAGGTAGGCGATGCGCTCGAGGAGCCCCTGTGCATTATTTCCATAAAATATGGATGGCTTGCAATCAATACAGTGAGCCTTCCAAAACCGTGGGTCCAATCAGGGTCAAAGACCTCTCCCACAACTTCTTTGTTACCATCCCTTATGGTGGCCGCTGGATCAAAATCTGAGGGCGAATGACAGGTCAGACATCCTCTCTACCATGGGTTTCTTGCACTAGATCTGTATTCGTCAGTTCATGCATCATCCCGTGTAATTAAATCTGTGGGTGCGGGATGGACGGCTGGGATAGTAGAATGTGGCGATTCGCGCTTCTGCTCGTGCCAGCAGCGGAGAAGAAGGGCTTGTGCTTCGCGATTCGGTTCGTGTAAGCGGAGAGCGAGCGTGTTCGCTGCCGCGGTTCGACTCGGTTCGCGCAGGCGGCGGTGAGAAGAAGACTGTTCGGCTGCCGCGGTTCGGTCCGGACAGGCAGCGGAAAAAAGGAGGTCTCTGTCGCGGGCGATTCCATGCCGCGACGAAGCTTCTCGTGCCGCGTCGAAGGAGATGGGCTTGGGCGAGTAACCTGCGACGCAGAGGCTGCGTCGAAGGAGATGGGCGCTGACGAGTCGCTTGTGGACGGAGGGGTGGGGAGTGGGCAAAGCAGTTCTGGCCGCCAGCAGAGAGCCACGTGGTAGCGGCTGCGAGGGAGTAGGAGGCGGGAGGGGCCGATGCCAGTGCGGTCGAGGGGGACCACGATGCTGAACCAGGTCACGACGGTGTGCCTGGAGGGAAGCCTACTGCTTCCGTGTGATCGTGCAGAAGCGAATGAGCGGAGGGATCGAGGAAGCGAAGAAGCAACGGCAGGCCATACTCCCACTGAACAGTAGATAGGACAGCAGCCAGCCTTTGGAAGGTGTGCCTAGTTTAATGCCGAAGTGAGGTGGGCTGCCGGCGAAGATCCACCGCTTTTTACTCCCTGCAATTCCTCCCTTTCTTGCTCGAGTTCCGAAGTTTAGCTTAGGTGGCTGGCCACGTCGGCGTGAAATTGGTCATTCGGTGCTGACCACAGATTGGCCTCTAGGTGTTGATAAACATTTTTTGAAAAATGAGGGAATGAGAGTCTTGCTACTAGTGGGGCCCATATTTGATTTTAAGCCACTACTAGTGGAGTGAAAGGGAATGATTGTCCCAAGTAATGATGTAATTGAAGTGATTGATTTAATATAAATGGATGTGGAAGAATGGCTGATCTAAGGTAATGAGGAACTTCCGTGTAAGCAATGCAGTCGGTTGGTGCCGGATCGGTAAATTCTTGGTTTTGAAGTCGGTAAACTGGGTGCCACGGGCCGATGTATGTCGCTACGGAGTTAGTCAAGACTCTAGCTGATCTACTGCACAAAGAAGGCGGGCTGAGAAGCCAAAACTGACGCAACTGACTGCTGGAGACTCTGAGCTGTAAAGGGACGTGAAAAACTGAGTGCTATTGATCAGACTAACTGATTCTGAGCTGTCAAAATTTGTGAAAAATTGAGAGCTGTTGAACAGACTAACTGACTCAGATGTCAGTGTGTGAAGAGTAGAGTCAGTGAGAGTGTTGACTGAGTCAAACGAGTCAGAGAGAGTTCTGACTGAGCTGACTGAATCAGAGAGAGAGCGCTGAATGCTCATATTATGAGTAAGCCGTTGAGCACGAATACCGAGGAGAGAACTGATGAAAACTATTTAGAAAAGAACTGAGGGAGATTCCATACCTGTAGTAAGGTTCGGTTGCCGAGGCGAGCTCGACCCCGGCTGCAGGAGCGCGGGGGAGGTGGAACCCTGTAAAGGGCAATAGCTAGAGAAGGGAGTTGACTCCATACCTGTAGTAAGGCTCGGTTGCCGAGGCGAGCTCGACCCTGGCTGCAGGAGCGCGGGGGAGTTTGAAATTGAAAATTGTAGGAGATGGCGGTGACGGACGCGGTAGCGGGTCCGATTCCGCGATTCAGCTCGGCCTCGACTGTGCGAAGCGCAGGGGAGTTAAGCATGGAAAGATAGCGAGTGTTTCGAGTTTACCAGACTTTGCTGTGGCGGGCGCTAGTGGTCCGTGACCACCGGGAGTAAGCTCGACCCTCACTGGGAGGGGAGGTTGAAAAGGACATTTGCTGATGGAGCTAGTGGTCCGAGACCACCAGAGTTTAGCTCGACCCCGGCTTAGGAGCTGAGCCCTGTATAGTAGGACATTTGCCGATGGAGCTAGTGGTCCGAGACCACCAGAGTTTAGCTCGACCCCGGCTGCAGGAGCGCGGGGGAGGTTGAGCCCTGTATAGTAGGACGTTTGCCGATGGAGCTAGTGGTCCGAGACCACCAGAGTTTAGCTCGACCCCGGCTGCAGGAGCGCGGGGGAGGTTGAGCCCTGTATAGTAGGACGTTTGCCGATGGAGCTAGTGGTCCGAGACCACCAGAGTTTAGCTCGACCCCGGCTGCAGGAGCGCGGGGGAGGTTGAGATTGCGGTAGAAAGATGCCCTGCAAAAAGCATATGCATCAGGATCAGAATACGATGCAATCATGTGTACCAAGATTGCTCCTTTTGACACATCGACGAAGCTGTCGCGCTGAGAAGATCGGCGAGCTGCAAGCTGAGCCATTGAGAGGTCAGTCAAGATGCTGAGGAGCTCAGCGACATAGTGAGGAGGTCCGCTGAAATACTGAGGAACTCCGCCAGGGTGGATTTTGTGAAGGGTCGGGCTGGAGCGAAGGGCTGGTTTTGCGAGGCTGCGACAGCGGCAGCCATGAGGCGGTGATATCCCTCTTGGGTTAAAGTGATGTGTGAGCAGGTCCGACGAGGTTGTCTCCCAGCACGTCTCAAGGCAGGGCAGCTTGTGTTCCCACAGACGGCGCCAAAATATGTTCCTGTTGAGATCGGCTTCCGGACGCGCCGCCGGACCAGTCAGCATGCAGGGGAAGAGAGGGGGTTGCATCCGCCGGAGAGGGCCTCCACACCGAGGAAGGAGAGAAGATCAGCCACCTGGAGGCCCTGAAACATCACCGGAGAAAGAGGTCATCCTGGCGCCGGGGAGTCCCCGGACGGCCACTCCGACGCTCAAGTCAGCCCAGTCAGGAGGAAGAAGAAGTACAGTAAAATAGAAATACTGTAATGAAATGCTCAGCCCAAAAAAGATAAGAAGAGTGAGAGAGAGAGAGAGAGCCCGGAGCCTCCAACCTCCTTTAGTTTACCTTCTTCCTCCTTTTTTATACCTCAAGAGCTCCTCTTTTTTGTGATCGGAGAAGAGTTCTCCTCTTGAAAGGACGTTTGCTGACAAAGCATGGTCCTTAAGAAGATATTGACCTTGATAAGACATTTGCTGACAAGGCATGGTCCTTGAGGAGACCTTTGTTGACAAGTCATATCCACCATTAATGCTTGCCAAAGTTGGCTATTAGAGAGAGAGAGCAATTATGACGGGTCAAATCCAAGTTGTCATGAGAGCTTTTATGATAAGACATGGTCTTGGGAAGACCATTTCTGCTGTCACATGGGCTGAGTAGGCTGAGTGGGAGTTAGCCTTGAGTGCCGAGTGGGCTTACTGAAACTGGCAAAGTTGAGCTGCCGAACTGCAGAGCCGAATGGCAGTGAGGACTGTGCCGAGCCGAATGGCAGTGAGGGCTGCCGAGCCGAACTGACTGCCGAGTGGGCTGAGCCGAGCCGAATGGGTAGAGTAGGCCAAGTCCTAGATGACCGAATCCGGGGGAGGGGGTTATAACACCCATAACAGATCATATGACCTCTTGGTTGAGATACAAAAGGTGTAGGAGTATAAAAATGGAAGACGCAATGCGAAATTCCTAACTCTTTCCCTACGCTTGGTCCTAGCTAGGATGCATATAAAGTTAGAACAAATGGTTGTAGAACAAATACGCGACAAGTTGGCTAGAGGGGAGAAGTGAAGTGAAGTCTAAAAAATTATCTCCTGCAAGAAAAGGAAAGCAATCAAATGTAACATGATGTGTTTTGTGTGTTGTTGGTGTTAAATATGTACATAGCGAAATCATATTAATACACACAAATAAAGCAATGTTAACAATTCATTTAAAATGGTTTATAGACCCTACTCCTCCATGATCTATCACTCTTGCAATTCATTTACAATGTATATGACAATCAATTCTTCTCGATAATAAAGGATAATATTTATGTAAGAAAAGATCACCTTGCAATCGTTAAGGAACACAAATATAAGTTGAAGAAGATTTAAAGAAAAAAATCTATAAGAAAAGGTATAGGTATAGATAGAATAATCCAAGATATTGAATTTCTACATCATGTTTAATAGCTAAGCAAGGTTCATATAAATGGTTATGGTGTTGCATGTGGAAAGAAGCTATCATTGCTTCAAATATACATTTGAATTGGAATCATTCCAGCTTCTAATATGAATAAATTATCCTTCCATAATTTTTTTTATATTTTCTATTTTAAAATAATAATAATAATAATAAAATATTTTAGGAAAGAAATAAGGTGTTTCAGAAATATAAAAGTATGATAGGATACACCTTTTCAAAAGTTCTAACTGTGCTCTTTTAGAAAATGCCCAAGTGATTATTGTTGTTTTAGTTAATAAATGTAATTATTTAGCTTCAGAAGACAGCAGTGGCAGCCAGGCAGTACAGTCACATGAGCCAGACCTCTGTCTCTTATAATTTCACATGAATAGATTTGCAAGCCAGCTATATATCACATCACATGTTTTTCTGATTCCCTGCGATACAATAGATATTATCTGTGTATTTGTCATATCGAGAAGAAATCTCATTATAATTATAATGTTGGTTGTCAGTTCAATCAATCGTTTGTTTAGTGACCGAAATTAATCTTGAGCTTCAATGTTTGTAAAAAAAATTAAATCAGATTTGCACTGTGATTTGATATGTGTTTGAATTGAGCAGTAGTTTAATAAAATACATATGGAGTTTCAAGACTCGATGAGATCGAGTGTTTTGATGATGATTTAGCGTGATCAAAATAATGTTGGTGTAATTAATTTCGGATCCAGGTTGATCAAGTTCGATTTGATTTGAGTTGGATTTTGATGTTTGATCGGTTAGGTGTCGAGTAGGTCAGGTTGACCGAGTACTTGATGGTGGAAAGTCCAAGTGGATCATGGAGGATTAAACACTTGGCATGAGATGAGAAGTCTAAATGGGTCATGAAGAATCAGACACTTGGTACAAGATGAAAAGTCGAAATGGATCAAAGTTAATCAAACGCTTGATGATCGAAAATCCAATAAGGAAGTTGGCAAGAGGAAAAATCCAAGTAGGTCAAAGTTGACCAGACACTTTGTGATTTAAAATCCTAACAGGTCAAGATTGACCATATACTAGGCAACAGGACGTCTTGACAGATCATAGATGACCGGATGTCATACAAAGGATGTTGAAAACGACATAGTAAACTTTTGAAGGACATAACTTTTGACTCTGATATTAGAACGAGACGATCTTTGTTGTGAAACAAAGCTCGTTCAGAGAGGTATCTTTTTACTCAAATCGATTTGACTAATTATGTGTATCAGTTGACTGATTTAGATCAGAATCGAACATAAGCAAATCAATTAAACTGATCAGGGTAATCAGTCGACTGATCAAGAAAATTAGTCGACTGATCAAGGAAATTAGTCGATTGATGTTGTTTTAAAAGTATACAAAAACGAATCAATTCGACTGATTGGTAAATCAATCGACTAATATTTAAAAATCGACAAAATCAAACAGATTTCAAAAGGCTCAGAAGCCGTTATTTGATCGCTGACCATATCAGTCGACTAGTAAAGAATATCAGGTGACTGATAGGCGAAAATCAACCCTAACATCAACTGTATAAGTAAGATTTTATTTATAGGAGAAGGGGTCAGTTCTTAGGGGTTTGAGGCCGAAGTGTTGTTATGTTTCCATACCGACAAGAGGCTATTCCAAGCAACAAAAAATCATCCAAAGTAAGATCTCATTTGTAAAATTATTTTTGCTTTAATTTGTATTTGTATTCCTATTTCTTGTTGTATTGTTGTGTTCTTGTAAGAACAAACTTGTGAGAGGCTTCTCCGCCTTTAAAAAATATCCGAAAAGGAGGAGTTCATAGTGGATGTAGATAGCTCAGAGCAGACCCTTGGATTAATCGTCTCAAAGAGACAGATACCAAGTAAAATCCAAGAGTTGTGCATGTGAAGTCACATTTGAATCAAGATTTCCGCTGCGCATTCAAACGACGAGCATAAGATCAAAACAAAAAAGCAATCGGAGCTATTCATCCCCTTTAGCTCGCACAAGTCCTAACAAATAATAGTAACTTGAAGACCCTTAGAGATTAGAGAAGAATGAATGAAGCAATTGAGGGGACTTAGCATAATCAAGTTGTAACTCAGCTGCTCTAGATCTCTAGATGTTATGGGTGTTATAGCCCCCCATCTAGGATTAGGCCCACTAGGCCCATTCGGTGTTCAGCCCACTCGGTAGCCCAGAACCTCCCCCTTCAATTCGGCTCGGTAGTCCTCACTGCCATTCGGCTCGGCAGTCCTCACTGCCCTTCAGTTCAGTTCGGCAGTCCTCACTGCCCTTCAGTTCGGCAGTCCTCACTGCCCTTCAGTTCGGCAGCTCGGCTCTGCCAGTTTCAGTAAGCCCTCTCGGCACTCAGGCTAGCTCCCACTCAGCCTACTCAGCCTATGTGACATCAGAAATGGTCTTCCCAAGACCATGTCTTATCATAAAAGCTCTCATGACAACTTGAATTTGACCCGTCATAATTGCTCTCTTTCTCTCTAATAGTCAATTTTGGCAAGCATTAATGGTGGATATGACTTGTCAACAAAGGTCTCCTCAAGGACCATGCCTTGTCAGCAAATGTCTTATCAAGGTCAATATCTTCTTAAGGACCATGCTTTGTCAGCAAACGTCCTATCAAGAGGAGAACTCTTCTCCGATCATGAAAAAGAGAAGCTCCTGAAGTATAAAAGGAGGAGGAAGGAGGTAAACAAAGGGGGTTCCGGGCTCTGGTCTCTCTCACTCTCACTTTTCTTATCTTTTTGGCCTGAGCATTTCATTACAGTATTTTTTATGTTACTGTACATCTTCTTCCTCCTGACTGGGCTGACTTGAGCGTCGGAGTGGCCGTCCGGGGACTCCCCGGCGCCAGGATGACCTCTTTCTCCGGTGATGTTTCAGGGCCTCCAGGTGGCTGGTCTTCTCTCCTTCCTCGGTGTGGAGGCCTTCTCCGGCGGTTGCACCCCCCCTCTCTTCCCCTGCGTGCTGACTGGTCCGGCGACGCGTCCAGAAGCCGATCTCAACAGGAACACTAGAAATGGAAGAAGAATGATATGAGGTATCTAAGAGATCATAGAATAAGGAAAATCAAAGTGTAAATTATTAATAACGATCAAAGGAGGTAATTTGGCTAAGTCCAATCAATTAAAGAAATAAGTTGAGTAAGGATTCAACTTAGGGTGAGTCAATTGGACAAACAATTAATTTGTAGTTAGTCAGAACGGATCTAGTTGAATGATCAATAAATGATCAACTGAATAATAAGTAAAGATTAAAGAGGGATGAACACACTATAAAATGAGAGTAAGGTGAATGACTTATGGATGAAGAAATAGTAATTGGTTAGATCGAATTGAGTCTTACCTTGTAATCTTTAGTCTTCTTTTCTAATATTTTACGTACTAAGAGATTTCTCCACCTTCTATAGGTTACCTTATCGTAAACAAGAAAAATAGTGAGCTCTTTAGAAGTGATTATGATCCCAAACCACGTTACATATTGACCTTATTAGCTATTGAGTCACACCTTGCCATCTTTAAAATGTTGACATTATGATCCCAAACCACGTTACTGATAAAACCTTGGAAAGTTTGAAAGATATTTGATAGGTTGTTGTGTATGGTCGACCTACAAGTAGGAGTGTTAAAAATACATTTGATTTGTCAAGTCGATCGGAATCGATTCAAAAATATTTGATTATGATTGAAGATTTTCGAATTCGAGTTGGGTTCGGATTAAAAGTTTTTGAATCGGGTTGACCCGGGTTGGTTTGGATTGACTCGAGTTGATCTGAATTTAGAATTTAGGGATTTTTTATAATTAAATAAAATTTTATTTTAAAAATTAAGATAGTTTATGTACTTTAATAGCAGAATGTAAGTATAACAGATAAAAATAAAGAAATATCAACCTAAATAATAAAAAAAGTTAAAAATTTTGGATTGAATTCAGATTCAAATCGGATTCGAGTTGAAATTTTTTTATAATATTCCTTGTTTTGATTCGATTATGAACTCACTCCGACTCATCTGAATCTCTGAATTGACAACCCTACCTACAAGTGTTACATTTGAACTAATTTTAACTTAAGTTAATTTTATAAGTGCAGTGTTAATTAATATATAGTAAAATACGAATTTAAATATTAAAAAGTTTTAGAATATTTTTAAAATTTAAAAATTAAATTAGTTATTAATTAATTAGATATGATCCTAATTAATTGCTCAACTAATAAAAAGGTCCTATTAAATAATTAGTTAACAATTTTTCTATAACTAATTTAATTAGATTTAATGGTTAGGATTGAAAACCATAAGCTACAATTAAGACATAGACCTCTTAGAGTAAGAGGAGAAGAAAAGAAATATATGGCTTAAGTTCTTTTCTTTATGAACAATAAATCCCTACCCTTTATCTTCCCTTCAGTGTAGCTACAAGTCATTGGATTCATTTCTAAATTCTTTATCAAACATTACGGCTAAAGCAAACACATAAAATTTAAAATGATAAAATCTATTATGCTAATGTTTATCAAAAAATATTAGACGTAAAAGAGACAGTGAATATAAGTATAAAGGTAGATCTGTCACTTCAACGGTCGATCCTCCTAAAGCCGACTCCATAGAAATAGATATGTAAATTCTAGGGAGATTCAACCTTTGATTATTATATCAGAAATATCATCTATGCTACACTCGAGGGTACAGTAAACATAAATAGTAGCTTAATAAGCTAATGTAATATAGCTGGGAAGCTCTTTCCTATAAGAAGTCATTCTTGAATCTTTATTATGATTGTAGCTTTCACATGTTATTCTGTTTGATGTTGCTGAAAAATTCAACAACTTTAATTTCAATTTCAAAGAACAAGGAAGGTTTTGACTCCCCTCCCGTGAAAAGTGGATATCAAATCCACGAGAAAATCTTATCCCAAATTTGTTGATAGCAGAGATATATTCTCCAAGGGATATGGTGCGACAATTTCTCGAGTTGGGTCTGACTTATGCGTATATCAAGTAGTGGGGATAATTAAGATCGGAACTTTTATGACGAATCAAGACCTTTAGAGTCAAGATCTCTATTGATTAATTTTAAAAGTGATTGATTTGATCGTATAAAATTTTTTAAATCAAGGAATACAAATAGATTTTGATGGATGATCCAATATTATAAAATTTTCAAATTTTATAGGCATAATATACTCTTGATAAGATTTAAATCCTTATTATTCAAGAAACATACCCCACCTTTTATCATCGTATTATAGTCTCGAGAGCAGAGACGTTTAGGATTGAGATCTTTAGCAACACTTGGGCGAACACTTTATTTGTCTGTATCATTCTCATATTAGTGGAGAAAAATTAAAACATCTAAATTAGGGTGTAAATGAGTTAAGCCATTCGTAAACTATTCGGATCTCGATTAAAAAAAAAAATTCATTCAAGTTCGTTCGATTAAGTTAACGAGCCGAGTTCGAGCCTGATTTCGAATTCAAATATATTATTAAGCTGAGCTCAAGCTTAACAGTATTTGATTTGTGAGTTCATGAACATATTCATTTAAAGACTCGCGAACATATATATATATATATATATATATATATATATATATATATATATATATATATATATATATATATATATATATATATATATATATATATAATTCGAACTAAACTCATTTAACTTTTAAATGAATCATTTTTAAAACAAACTCGAACTAAACTCGTTTAATTTTTAAATAAGTCAATTTTAAATCGAACTCGAGTCATTTACGAACTATTTAATTTCATTATGAGTCGAACTCGAACTTAAAAATTAAAGCCCGAATTGAATTCAAACTGAATTTGAACTTAGGAAAAACGAATCGAACTCAAATTCGAATATCTTAATGTTTGATTCGATTCGATCGCACTTTTAATTTGAATTATAAAAAAATACATACTAATTTTAATTTATTTTTATTTTTATTTTGACGGAGTAAGGGTGGTGGGTAGGCTGGCATGACCTGACATATCACGTATCTCATTTCCAGCTGATCCTGATCCTGATCCTGATCCTGATGCATGCACCGGCTTCACCGCACTGCACCGATTTAGCATCGCAGACCATCCGAATCTCTCCCTCAGCCGCCTGTCCCTCCATTTCCACCACGCAGTCCCAGTCCCAGTCGTCCCAGTCCCTGCCAACCAGCTGCCGAGCTCGAGGAATCGCCGAATCCAACCACCGATTCCCACCGCCTTAGCTGTTGCTGCGCCACCACGTTCTTTATTTCCCAGCGACACGACAAAACCACGCAGGGAACACTCCCCGATAATTTCATTAACATATCCCTCCACCGTCCTCTTCCTTCCCCCTTTCTTTCCCCTACATAAACAATACCTCCCCCTCTTCTTCTTCCTCCTCCTCCTCCCTCTCCCTCTCAAGCTACACCCATGGCTGCTTCTTCTTCTCCTCCTCCTCCTGCATTGTGCTGTATCTTACTGATCAGCTTCCTCTCTGTGCTTACTGCTGCCCCTCTCAGGAAGCCCATCGACGTCCCGTTCCAAAAGAACTATGTTCCCACTTGGGCATTCGATCACATTAAGTACTTCAACGGCGGCAACGACATCCAGCTCTACCTGGACAGGAACACCGGCACCGGCTTTCAGTCGAGGGGTTCCTACTTGTTCGGCCACTTCAGCATGCAGATGAAGTTGGTTCCGGGCGATTCCGCCGGCACCGTCACTGCATTCTATGTGAGTGTTTGTTCCTTCTTCTTCTTCTTCTTCTTCTTTCCTCTGAATGAATGAGTCGACTGATCGATTTGTGCTTGGGGTTTTTGCGATCAGCTCTCGTCGCAGAACTCGGAGCACGACGAGATCGACTTTGAGTTCCTGGGGAACAGGAGCAACCAGCCCTACATCCTGCAGACCAATGTGTTCACCGGGGGGAAGGGGGACAGGGAACAGAGGATCTACCTCTGGTTCGACCCGACCAAGGACTTCCACTCCTACTCCATTCTCTGGAACTCATTCCAGATCGTGTATGTTTCTTTCTTTCTCTCTTTGCTTTTCTTTGCTCTGGAGATTTTTGAGTAAATCAAAGGGAGAAAAAAAATTTGCAGGTTCTTGGTGGACGACGTGCCGATAAGGGTGTTCAAGAACAGCAAGGACCTGGGGGTGCGGTACCCGTTCGAGCAGCCGATGAAGTTATACTCGAGCCTGTGGAACGGGGACGACTGGGCGACGCGCGGCGGGCTGGAGAAGACGGACTGGTCGAAGGCGCCGTTCGTGGCGGCGTACCGGGGGTTCCACATCGACGGGTGCGAGGCGTCGGCGGAGGCCAAGTTCTGCGCCACGCAGGGGAGGCGGTGGTGGGACCAGCGCGAGTTCCAGGACCTCGACGGCCCGCAGTACCGCCGCCTGCAGTGGGTCCGGCAGAAGTACACCATCTACAACTACTGCACCGACCGGAAAAGGTACCCGGTGATGTCGCCGGAGTGCCGGCGAGACAGGGACGTCTAGGCGCGGCCCAGCGTCGAACAACTCGAGTGCGTCACTTGGATTGTGTGTGTTATTGCTACTGCTCAGTGGAATTGGTGGCTTGTTATCGTTTGTTCTCGTTGCTATATTGTAAGAGCCTTAATGAAGAAGATCTCAGTGAAATTTACACGGAACAGTTGGATCTCTGTCTCTTCTGCATTCGTGGATCCGCCACCTTAGCGGTCTCACACGATCGGTTTCATGACCATCTGTGAGGAGGTAAATCGAGAAAGTGCAGTTGGTTTCGATGCAGGAGGGTATTGTTTGGCTTCGTAAGGATTCGAACTTTTGTCCTCTTCTACAAATCTGCTGCGCCGTAACTAACTCACCTATGCTCCGGGACATTCGATCTCTATCTCTATCTCTTGCTCAGTGGAGAAGAAGAAAGGGAAGGGAAGGGGATGATGACGTCATGCAGTGGAGTAGGAGTGGTGTTCGGATTGTACAATGAATTCGTGATGGGCCCGGGCATGGCTTTGGACGGGGCCGACCACCGACTTCTGACCAAGTCAATTCAGGAGTAGGTAGGATTTAGGGTGAGTAAAAGATCTATTAAATCTCATTAATTGAATTAGAAAGTTTTATTCCATTTATTTAAAAATTTAGTTTTATTTTAAAAATATTAATTATTTTAATTTATTTGATTTGATGAATTGATTAAATTAAATGCATAAATTAATATATTATAATCAATTGCTTAATGTTATTGGATCAGTGTTTTAAAAAATCATTAAATTTTTTAAGATCTGACTCGTTTAATTTTCATGGTAAAATTTAATCAATTTAATTTATTTTTTAAAAAGTGATTTTTTTTCTATGTTGATTTAATGAATTAGATCAGTTTAATTGGATTGGAAGATTTTTTATATTAAATTTAGTGATATAAGAGTACTCCCAAAGTTCAACGTGCGTTCATTGGGGGTGTTATAACGTCCCACGTACGCCAATGTGGGGTGTTGAAACACTTGAACACGTTCAATATTTTGAACGTGTTCAAGTGCTGAGGGGTGGGCCAGGCTAGTCCACCTCTCATGCATTTTTTTATTTTTAAAATATATTTATTAAATAATTAATTTTAACAGTTAATTTTAATTTTTATTAAAAAATATAAATTTTAAAATTAAAAATCAAATAAAAAGGTTAGTTTTTTAACTATTAATTTTTAATGGTTATTTTTTATGGCTAGTTTAAAATTTCGTATATAAATATTTACTAATGTGTATACATAATTTAAAATATATTTATTTAATATATATAATTTTAAGATGATTGAGTAGATGGCGGGACTCAAAAATAATGAATATTAATGTTAAAAGAAATGTAGATGAAAAAAGTATATTGTTATAATGAATATATGACAGTAGATCTCATGCTCTTTAATGAGATGGAGGATGTGATCGAAAGTTAAGATATAGAGGTAAAAATAACATATCAAACTTAGAAGTCCAAGCACTATCAAGGCATGTATTAAATATAATTTTTTAAAAATTGATTCTTTCCTTTCCAATAATACTTAAAAGTTTGAATGAATGTCTATTTCTTATAATATAATGATTCAATCATGCAAATCAACTAGATTTAGTATAAATCTACAAGTGCACATGCAAAAAGAATCTTTCATCCATATAAATTCACAATTTTTACAATTATAATTCAATATAAATCAATCCTACTATCCTAAAACTTTTAATGTGGAATTAAACTCTGGATTATATTAGAATTAATTTCATTAAAGTTTATTTTTCAATCACTTTTCTCATGACAAATTGGTTAATCAATCTAAATATGCTTATATAAAAGTTTTTTAAAAAACATAAATTTACTGTAAAGTTTCCTCTCGTTTTCTTTCCTCTCCTTTCATGGAACTGGTGAAACAATTAAAACTAAAAAAGAAAGTACAGTTTCAGTAGAGATAAGGAGTGCAGTGGTTCAGTAGAGAGACAGAGAGATAAAGTCGATGTGGTTGTAAAGATACTTTAATGGTGCATGTTCAGGAGGAGGAGGAGGAGGAGGAGGAGGAGGTGACTGGTGTTGTGTTTGGAAGTGGGAAAGGAGGCAGGCCATGTGTGTCCCTCCTACATTTTTCTGCCTTGATCAATGAAATGACAACGTTGCAGGAGGCACAGACTAGGCGAGGTGATCACATAAATAAATAAGTTTTAAATATAAATAAATTGAAGCATTTAAAACACTTCAAATCTTCTACTAATCTATTGCAACCCACAACTGGTGGATTGATTTGTTGATCGTTTTAGTCTAATTCATTATCAATCAATTACTCTACGATAATTTTCAAAGTTAATTTGATTTAAATTATTATGTATAATCTTAGTGAGATGATCATCAGATAATCATATAACACGTAACTTAATATTGTTTAGATTCAATCTCATAACTTAATTTAAAATTTACTATATTATTCTTGATTTAATTTGATATTTAATTATTTTTTAAATTAAATTAAATAAAATAAAAAATAATAATAAATAATAATAAATTGATAAATATATATAATAAATAAATATAATTGATTTATAATTTTTAAAATTTAAAATACTCTTATATATATTTTAAAATATAATTAAAAATTTAAAGTTTTGAATTTTCTTCCCTTCACTACTTCGCTGTGTCGATTCTCCATTTTCACTATGCTGACTCCAGCTCTCTCACCCATGTCATCATTGATGCCGCCTCCTTTATAAGTCACCGGCGCCATCTCCTTTGCAAGCCTCCGGTGTCGCCTCCTCCACAAACCGCCAGTGCCGCCTCTTCCGCAAACCGCCGACATGTCCCCTCCGCATTGGACTTCGTCGTTGTGTCCCCTCCACATCGGATTCTATCGCTCTCTAATGCGACGCAGCCGCAACAATGGTCGAGGAAGGTGTCGGTGACGATGGTAGTGACTTGGAGAGCGCTCAGCATAAAGAGCTCCTCGAGAGGGGCTCAAGGGGCGTTTGGTGTACTCCACCAGCACGAGGGCAAAGATAGAGGGAGCGGGTCGCTTCTTGTGGGAGGCAGCATGGGCGGTAGGCAGGGGAGGAGGTGATTGATGTCGTCGGCTACAGGGGAGATGTATGGAGAGTAATTTTGGAAAAATTTTGTTAACTCTAAAATTGTGAAAAATCTTACACTTTCGAGGTTGTTCAATTTCGGATTTTAGGTGGCATGATGTTGCATTACCAAGAATCATTGATTACCTAAATCAAATATAAGGTTTTTGTTGATAACCTACTAAGGTTATCAATAATAACCCCCAACCAAACGTCTCTTAAATCATTTGATCATTATGACCACACAACTTTATTAGATCAACAATTTCTTTTCGCTTTTCTATTATAACATCAATCAACTAGTAATCATTATCAATCAACTGATGACAAATCAATGAACCACCCAATCAATTCAGACATGAATAAAAATATTTTTTTCACTAACTACTAAGATTGAGACAATTTCTTAGTCAACTTAGTTCACTAATCGAATGGAATCACCTCCAAGACTAAATCTCAACTCTCACAACTCACATATCAGAGTTTTTCTTTTGTAGTTTGACTTCAACACCAAAGTCATCTCCCTCAAAGCTACTCTCCATACCAAGTTCTTTGAGTGCTCCACATGCTATCTTTCATACTTCATCTACGTAGTTCACCTTCTTCTAGTTGACATTAACATCACACTTCAATGCTTCTAGTTTTACGATTTCTCAAATACCCATATTATCCTTCTTTGCTCTCCAAGAGTTAACTAACTTAGTCACAACAAGTCATGCTCCATGAGTTGCTCCAACATCACTTCAATGTTTCTCATCTTATGGTCCATGGGATACTTCCTGCAACCTTCTCTGAACTCTAATAGACATTCAAGCTACTAGTTGTCTTGCCTTGGTCACACCAAGTTATCATCAACCCTTGACCTCGATGAGTCACGAGGTCTCTAAACTCTATGTACAACTCTAAATTTCTTGTAAAACTTAGAACACATATCAAATACAAGATCTAATTTAAATCTTTTGCACAAATATCAAAATCTAATATCGAACTCAACCACTTAGTGAATGATTGTACCAATAACCTCTACTTTCTTTAAACTTTATAATCTATTTAAATTAGAGTAACCAATAAATACCAACAAATGAAATAGAATCTAAAATCATGTTCCCCCAACATCTAAGCTCCCCTAGAAATATTTTTTTAAAAAATATTTATTAAAAAATAAAGTTTCTCACTTAAAATTTTTGTTTCTTTTCTAAATTCAAGGAGAATAAGGTTTTCTACTTTAACTTTTTGTCTACTCATCTCAAAAGGATACATCACCTAATTTTCTTTTATTGTATCTATTTATGATTATTAACTTGTATTTAAAATCTTCAATAAATTCTTACATGAATGCACAAATTATTATGATCACCCACAAATTGAATGTTCTATTTATGTGCATTCTACTTCTACAGTGCTCTAAAAAAAATGATAAATCTCAGTCAGTTTCATGGACTCAATCCCTGAGGATGACCGACTCGGTCTCACGGAAGTTTCCCACCGACCACCAGGGTAAATCGGGAAGCGCATACGGCGGTCAATCCAGATGCCCAGCATCCTTTGATTGTGTTCCCCATTTGGAAGAAAATTCTTACAAATATGTCATAGCTGGGGATCGAACCGTGGGTCCCTGAGTCACAACCCGAATGTCCTACCGTTGCACCATTGGCCCGGGGACTACTTCTATAGTGCTCTAGCCAATTACTAACATGGTCAATTAATAACTGAAACACATTCGATTATACTCCTAAATAGTCACAACCCGGATGTTCTACCGTTGCACCATTGGTTTCTTTGACCCTCCAACACTTAGAAGGTCATCCTTAAATCTCATGACAACTTATAAAATATCTTTCAAACATCTAAGGCTTTAACAATCACGTTAAGATTTACTAAACCCTCACTATATAATATTTTAACATTTATTCTATAATAATATTTATCATTCAATATAGAATATTTTAACATTTATTCTATAATAATATTTATCATTCTTTGATAAGACATCACTTTAGAAATTAGAAGAATAAAATTTTAATTTTTAATTAAAATTCAGTGCTAACATAAAAAATAAATTTTGATTTTCTATTTGTGATGGTTGATGCATTATAATTATGAAATATAATTTTTAAAAATTATTGTGTATAGTTGTGAAGTACAATGCAAAGTTTGGAAGTTCTAGGAAATTCTGTTTGCTATTTATTTTTGAATTGTTGAAAAAAAAGATAGTTATTAAATTAGATGATTATGTTTCTAAATATTGTGTTAATGATAAATTAGGTTAAATAATAATGTTGAGGTCTTTTAAAAAGATGCAAGATGAACCTACTTCAAACAAAATATATCCTTCTCCACTACCTCCTCCACCACCTCCTGATGCTAATTTGAATGAGTATCCTAGTGATCCTAGGCTAAGAAAGAACATCCTCAAGTATAATATAAATGAAAGAGAGATTGTTCAGGTTACTATTTGTAAAAAGGTCTGTTTCAGCCTAAAAATCATGAATTTCTTTAATGTTCTTGTCCATAGGAGAAACAAAGATTTTGAGCTATATGGTTCGATAATCATCCTAATTGGCTAGAATACAATATTATAAAAGACACGACCTTCTGTCTTTATTATTATTTATTCAAAGCCGATTATGGTTTTTAAAGTGGTGGTGATTCTTTTGTTACTGAGGGATTTAAAAATTAGAGAAAGAAAGAAAAATTTTATGAACATGTTGGAAATCAAAACAACATTCACAACAAGTGTATGATAGCGACTTATGACTTAATGAATCAAAAATAACATATTGAAACTTGTTTGATCAATCAGTCTAGTCAAGTAGCTGTCGATTATCATGTTTGTTTGACAGTATCAATTAATTGCATAAGATTTCTTGTGCGTCAAGGATTATCATTTTGTAGTCATAATGAATCCACAGACTCACTCAATTATGATAATTTTTTTGAATTGTTAAAATTTCTTGCTGACTATAATGAGGATATTAATAGAGTTGCACTGGATAATGCTCCCTCAAACCTCAAACTAACATTATCTAATATTCAACAAGATATTATCAGATTCATTATCTATTTGCCCACTAATTCTATTCTTGGATATCTTAGTAATGAATTATTTACTATATTGGTTGATGAGGCTCATGATGTATCTGTTAAAGAGCATATGACAGCTGCTTTACAATTTATAGATGAAAGGAGAAAAATTATTAAATATTTTTTAGGTATTGTACATGTAAGTGACACTATTGCTTTATCACTTAAGACTGTTATTGATTCTTTGTTGTGCTAACATGGGTTATCTATATCTAATTTGCAGGGGCCAAGGATATGATGGAGCTAGCAATATGAGAGGAGAATTCAATGACTTAAAAAGCTTAATTATGGTGGAGAACAAATATGCTTATTAATTTTATTGTCTTACACATCAACTGCAACTTACACTTGTAGTTATTGCTAAAATCTCATGAGGATTTTTACTTTTTTTTATGTGATTGCACAATTGAACAATATTATTGGAGTGTCATGCAATCAAAGAAACATACTTCATGAGAAACCACTTGAAAAAATTATTGAAGAAATTTACAATGGTGATATCTTCACTGGATGAGGTATGAATCAAGAGAAGAGAAGACATTGAAAAAAGTTGAAAGTACATGTTAGGGTTCACATAATACACTGTTGAGTTTGATATTCTTGTATCCTTCAATTATTGATATCCTTTTAATTGTTAAAGAGGAGGAAAAAGATCATAAACAAAGGGTGCAAGCAAATAATATATTAGAATTGATGGGAAAATATGAATTCATATTTTAGATGCACTTCATAAAGAATATCTTGGAGTCACGAATAATTTATCGCAAGTTTTACAAAGAAAAGATCAAGACATCGTAAATGTCATGATTCTTGTAAAATCAAGCAAACATCAACTACAAATCATAAGAGATAATGGTTGGGATTTTCTATTGAATGAAGTTTCTTTATTTTGTGTTAAATATGAGATAGTCACCCCGCACATAGAAGACTTGTTCACCTTTCATGGGAGATGACGATGAAATATTGAAGGAATGATAAATCTTCACTATTATCATATTAAAACATTTTATGAAGTGATAGATTTACAACTTCAAAAGTTGAACAATCACTTTAATGAGGTAAACACAAAATTATTGTTATGTATGGCTTGCCTTAATCCATCAAATTCATTATCTACTTATGATAAGGAAACATTACTTCAGTTTGCTCAGTTTTATCCATCTGATTTCTCCCTTATGTAATTAATATTCGGATATAATCAAAGTCTCACATTGAAAATACATGGAGAAGATCATGTGTTTATAAGATGAAAGATATCTCTATTGGTATGAAGTCTTTTGGAGAAAGTTCAAAAATAAAATCATTAAAAAAAATGATAAATCCCAGTTAGCCTCATTGACTATCCCTGAGGGTGACCGGCCCGGCCCCACGAAAATTTTCCACCGGCCACCAGGGTAAATCGGGAAATGCATGCAACGGCCAACTCAGACGCTCAGCATCCTTTGATTGCGCTCCCCATTTGAAGAAAAATTCCTGCAAATACATCGTAGTTGGGGATCGAACCGCGGGTGCCTGGGTGACAATCTGAATTGTAGAGATATATTGATTCTATCTGTTCTAATAGTTAATGTATCTTGAACACCAACTTAATAATTTTATTTTTGACATACGAAGTAGTAGTCAATTCTCTGAAGTTGAAGGGATTAACGAGTTTGTTAAAAAGATGGTGCAATTGAAGAAATATCAATTGTATCCTTTGGTATACAACTGCAACTAAGAAAGAATATTTTCAACAATGAAAATAATCAAAATCTCACTTCCTAATCGATTGAGAGATAATGTAATAAATGATTATTTGGCACTATATTATGAGCGAGATGTATTTGATACAGTTGATAATGAAAATATTATTCAATATTTTTAAACCATGAAATCTCAAAAAGGGTTATTGTAAAAATATATAAAATTAATATATAATTTTCATAATAACACAATAAGATTCATGTGTCTTCGATTCCTCCCCATTTTTCAACCCGTATGACTCTCCTAATCAAAATAGACTCAGACCAAACTAATAATTTTATGACAACCTACTTATGATATCAAATTTGCACATTATCAACTTAACAAATTCAACTAATATTTTATAAATTACAAAAATTAATTTTTAAAAATATTTCATCTAGCTAAATTTTACCTATGCTAATAATATGTCACTCAAAATTGAAATGATATTTTAAGGAAAAAACTCTCATCGTTCTACTATGTGATTTTGTGAAGTTATTATGATTTTACTAACCGTGCATACAGCACACTTACTTGATCCAATTACAAGTAATTTAAGGTACTTGGTCTGTCCATAGATGTCCTATTACATGTAAATAATTATTATAGTACTACAAAGTACCATACCTCTCTAAAAACTTCAAGTACTACCAGATTACATCATTATTCTGCCAGTCTTTGCCATTGAGACATCATCAATTGTAGCAGCTTGAATACTTACTTCCTCAGATCCAAATATCAGAAGTGCAATCGCCACCGGGATACCTCATCTCATGTGCCAGCGCAGGTCCCTCAGGCTCCAACCCAAAATCAACAAAGAAGTTTGGGTTCACGGCCAGACCACCTTGCTCGGTATCCACGTCGATCTGTATGATGTGCGAGCCCTTGTGCACCAGATCTGGCCCATAAAATTGGTGATCCCAGGCACTGAACAGAGAGTTGGTCGCATACAGTCGCTTCCCGTCCAAGCTAAGCTGAATCATCTGTGGCCCTCCCCGGAGGCGATTTCCCTAGGATAAGCAGTCAATTATTAGACGAGATTGATTTTTGATAGTTTGTTTTAGAGCAATGATACACTACATGAAAATACAACATGAAAATGCAACATAAAAATGCAACATGACATACTATAGACCTGGGTCCCACATCCATACAGTGGATCTCACATCCATGCAGTGTAGTGTGTCATTTTGGAGCAATGATATACTACATGAAAAAAATACAACATGACATACTATAGATCTAGGTCCCACATCCATGCAGTGGATTCTACATCCATGCAGTGTAGTGTGTCATGTTGCATTTTCATGTTGAGTTTGAATTCTTGTATCCTTCCATTATTAATATCCTTTTAATTGTTAAAGAGGAGGAAAAAGATCACAAGCAAAGAGTGCAAGCAAATAATCTATTGGAATTGATGGGAAAATACAAATTCATATTTCAGATGCACTTCATAAAGAATATCTTGGAGTCACGAATAATTTGTCGCAAGCTTTACAAAGAAAAGATTAAGACATCATAACTGTCATGATTCTTATAAAATTAAGCAAACCATCAACTGCAAATCATAAGAGATGATAGTTGAGATTTTCTATTAAATAAAATTTCTTTATTTTGTGTTAAATATGAGATAGTCATCCCGCACATAGAAGACTTGTTCACCTTTTGTAGGAGATCACGATGAAATATTGAAGGAATGACAAATCTTCACTATTATCATGTTGAAATATTTTATGAAGTGATAGATTTGCAACTTTAAGAGTTGAACAATCACTTTAATGAGGTGAACACAAAGTTGTTGTTATGTATGGCTTACCTTAATCCGTCAAATTCATTCTCTACTTATGATAAAGAAAAATTACTTCAGTTTACTCAGTTTTATTCATCTCATTTCTCTCTTATATAATTAATATTCGGATAAAATCAAAGTCTTACATTAAAAATACATGGAGAATATCATAGATTTATAAGATAAAAGATATTTCTATTAGTACGAGACCTTTTAAAGAAAGTTCAAAAATAAAATCATGAAAACTTATGTTCAAAGTGGGCAATTATATCATATGGAGATATATTTATTCCATCGGTTCTAATAGTTAATGTATCTTGAACACCAACGTGATAATTTTATTTTTGGCATATGAAGTAGTAATCAATTCTCTGAAGTTGCAAGGATTAACGAGTTTGTTAAAAAGATGGTGCAATTGAAGAAACATCTAACTGTATCCTTTGGTATACAACTGCAACTAAGAAAGAGTATTTTCAACAATAAAAATAATCAAAATCTCACTTCGTAATTGGTTAAGAGATGATGTAGTAAATGATTATTTGGCATCATATTCTGAGCGAGATGAATTTGATACCGTCGATAATAAAGATATTATTCAATATTTTTAAACCATGAAATCTCAAAAAGTGTTATTGTAAAAATATATAAAATTAATATATAATTTTTATTATATATTTTATATTATATTAATTTTTTTAATTTATTAAATTCATCTCCGTTAATTGAAAATCTTAACTACGCTACTCCACTGTCCACTACCTAAACAATCAAACATTACATAATGTACAAACCATAATAACACAATAAGATTCATGTGTCTTCAATTCCTCCTTGTTTTTCATCCCGTATGACTCTCCTAATCAAAATTGACTCAGACCAAACTAATAATTTTATGACAGCCTACTTATGATATCAAATTTGCACATTATCAACTTAACAAATTCAACTAATATTTTATTAATTATAAAAATTAATTTTAAAAAATATTTCATTTAGCTAAATTTTCCCTATGCTAATAATATGTCGCTCAAAATTGAAATGATATTTTAAGAAAAAAAACTCTCATCGTTCTACTATGTGATTTTGTGAAGTTATTATGATTTTACTAACCATGCATACAGCACACTTACTTGATCCAATTACAAGTAATTTAAGGTACTTGGTCTGTCCATAGATGTCCTATTACATGTAAATAATTATTATAGTACTACAAAGTACCATACCTCTCTAAAAACTTCAAGTACTACCAGATTACATCATTATTCTGCCAGTCTTTGCCATTGAGACATCATCAATTGTAGCAGCTTGAATACTTACTTCCTCAGATCCAAATATCAGAAGTGCAATCGCCACCGGGATACCTCATCTCATGTGCCAGCGCAGGTCCCTCAGGCTCCAACCCAAAATCAACAAAGAAGTTTGGGTTCACGGCCAGACCACCTTGCTCGGTATCCACGTCGATCTGTATGATGTGCGAGCCCTTGTGCACCAGATCTGGCCCGTAAAATTGGTGATCCCAGGCACTGAACAGAGAGTTGGTCGCATACAGTCGCTTCCCGTCCAAGCTAAGCTGAATCATCTGTGGCCCTCCCCGGAGGCGATTTCCCTAGGATAAGCAGTCAATTATTAGACGAGATTGATTTTTGATAGTTTGTTTTAGAGCAATGATACACTACATGAAAATACAACATGAAAATGCAACATGACACACTATAGATCTGGATTCCACATCCATGCAGTAGGTCCCATGCAGTGTAGTGTGTCATTTTGGAGCAATGATACACTACATGAAAATACAATATGAAAATGCAACATGATACACTATAGACCTAGGTCCCACATCCATACAGTGAATCTCACATTCATGCAGTGTAATGTGTCATGTTGTGTTTTCATGTAGTGTATCATTTCTCTTAGTTTTAATCTTTATAGCACTTGAATGAATCTTTTTGAGATTTTATGAACATGAGATAACGGCATTGTTATTGAACTAAAATGTGATGTTTAAGTTGAAAGGCACTTACCTTGACTTCAGGAACATCAAATTGTGATTCTTTTCCATCCTCTCCGACATAAACTACATCACTACCCTTCTGGAGAAGTCCTCCAACCCATACTTGTCCAGCCAACACTGGCTTTGATGGATCTTCAATGTTGTACTGTCTGACGTCACCGTGTAACCAATTCACGAAATATAGAAACCGGTCGTCGAGGGAGATGAGGAAGTCAGTTATCAGCCCTGGCATTTCAGGAAGAATCCAGTTCCGCACCTTCAGTGGAGTTACAGATATTGCAACCTAAGAGGGATTCCATATTTAGTTTAGATCTTCAAACCAGCTGAGAACAGGAATGAGAGGAGGTTGAAAAATAAATGATGAAGCAAACCTCATGAGTCCAGGATCCATCTTCAGTCTTGAAAAATCTTATCATGTTGCTGGACAAAGCAGCACCAACAAAGCCAGTGGCTTTAGATGGGTCATGAAGAAACCTTGTCTGCAAAAAGAAAAGGAAGTTTCAGAAAGTGAATATAGATTATGGCATATGCGCCTGAGAGACAAGATAGATAATGACTTCCAAGGGCAAGAGCCCTGTAGTCCCAAGGTCCAATGTCTGCTTTAGTTCACCATCTGGCCAGCTGTAGACATACAGGTGTCTTCCGTATAAACCATCAGAAACATGTTGTAGGTTGAAACCCTTCGAAAATGCTGCAGGAGCTCCCCAAGATGAGCTAATCATGGTCTTGTGCCGTGGTTGGTACCAGAAATCATAGCCAAACAAAGGGCTATTGCCTGGTTTTTCCCACCTGCATAGACAGAAAATACAGTTCGATGAAAGGGAAGCATAGAAGTCAAAAAGAATCTAACCAAATTTAAATGGCTGTAATTCATCACCATGAACATTGGTTTGTTCAGGGGTTATTATTCGTGAATAAGTCAACAGAAATTTAACTGCATGTCAAGAGTCTGAGATGCAGCAATTGTAAAAATGCATCATATGCATATTAAATGAACACAGTTGAAACAAAATAAACACAGTTCAGTTAGATACCGCACTAAACCCATTTTATTTTCAGATTTTCTGATATTAGAGCATATTAATTTATAAATTGTATGTTACATTAGACTACAAGGATGATAGGTAATTAAATCTTGAAGGTGAAGGGCCTTGTACCACTTCAGATTAAAGGTATTGATTGAGCTTGTGCCATTAGATTGGAAGTCCTTTCTTCTCCAGTGTGGCATGCCAGTTATTTTTCTCTGTTGCTCATAGTTCGAGCCCCATCCCACTAAAAGTTGACAATTTTAAAAGCTTGAAACATCAAGACTCACCAATTGCATGCATCCCACCTCTTTTGGCGTCAGATATTCTACTAAGCAAGCAGCGATAAAAACTCAATACCTCTATAATTCACACAATTTTGTACATCTCCTTTATTTTTATATATGGGGACTAGAGTACTTATCCTTCAATATATTTTTTCTATTTTCAATATTAGATTGAAACTTCGTAAGTTATTCAATAACCTGCTTCCCTATACAATTTCATGCCTCTATTGGAATATCATCTAGTCCAACCACTTTTGTATTTTGCATCACATTTAAAGTAAGTTCTACTTCTAAAGTTTAAATTTTGATAAAAATTTAAATTTCTATACTTCTCTGACCTACTTAAATTATCAATGTTAAGTTATTAATCTAAATTTTCATTAAAAAGTCTATGAAAATACTTCTTCTATCGCTCTTTTATTCTGTCATCATTCACTAGTACCCTATTGCATTCATCGTAATACATCTTATTTGGATAAAATCTCTTGCCTTCCTTCTCTCACTTAAGACATTCTATAAATATCTCTTTCCCCTTCTTTTGTATTCAGCTGTCGATAAAAGCATTCGAAAGTTTCATTTTTGGCTTCACACCGCTTTCTTAGCCTTTCTTAGCCACTGCATACTTTTTTAAGTTTTTTCATTCTTATAAGTATATAATAACTTATAGGTTGTTTGTTTTACCTTCACTTTCTCTTGTATTTTTTCATTCCACTATCAAGATTCTTTATTAGCCGTGCATGTCCTTTTGACTCACCAAATACACACTTGACCACCATTTTCAAATTTAATGTTATTTTATCTCATGTTATATTCAAGTTGCCATGTATTTCTCCTAATACTTGTGCTCTTACTCTCTTCTTAAATATATTTTGCTTTCCATCCTTTAACTTCCATCACTTGATTCTAGGAGTTGTAAACATCTTCCTTTTATTGAGACTATACTTGAAGCGCATATCTAACACTACTAACCTATATTAAGTAGTTAAATTTTCTCTATGAATGACTTTTTAATCTTTACAACTCTTTCTATCCTTCTGCTTGACTATAAGAAAGTCAATTTGCAACTTATTTTTCTCACTTTCAAACATAACCAAGTGTTCTCTTTCTTAAAATATATATTAGCTATTATAAATTTATATGCTATTGCAAAATCCAATATAGTTTTTTCTTCTTCATTTTTTGTTCCAAAATTATAACCTCATGCACCCTATTATATTCCTCATTTCTTACTCCTACATGTCCATTTAAATCTCTTCATATTAAAATTATTTTATTTAACAGAACTTTTTATATTACCTCATGTAAGTCTTTCCAAAATCTATTTGATATTTTATCTTGAGGTGCATATATAATAATTGCATTAATAATTTCTTTCACTACCATTATATTTAGAGTTATAATCTTATCCTCTTCCTAACTACTACTACTTCACCCAATAATGAACTATCTACAGCAATAACTACTTCATTTCTTATTTTACTTCTTCCTGTACCATAATTTAAAATTTGAATTTTCTATCATCTTTATATTCTCTCCTATCAATTTTATCTCTTGTAAATATAATATATTAATTCTTCTCCTAATCATGGTATCTACTATTTCCATTGCTTTATCAATGAGTATTCATATATTTCATGTTCTAAATCTAAGACAATAAATATTCCTATAATATTTATTCTTATACAATGAATGATGTGAAAACTCATGTATATTTAATACTACACCAAAGTTCTCATGGAAATATAGTAATTCTTGCTGAGATGTTTTAGTTGGATCCTACAACATGTTTCTTTAGGGGAACATCCTAGCATTAGAATCGAGAAGTCAATGACACCAAAAAATCTAACAACCACTATGCAAACACTAAGTAGTAATCACTCATCTCCTCTCCAACTCCCTCATTGTGCACAAATCCATACTAATGACCTTTTCTAAAAGACACAATTTCACACAGAAGATCTCCTAAGCTGCTCTCGAATCTCTTTGCCTCCATCTCACATTCTAGATGAAGCAACTCTACACAAATATCCTTCATCCAAATCCATAAAGATATTTGTTGTACGCAATCTATATCCTCCAAATTCGCATCAACCCTTCCCTTGTCTTCCTCACAACTACCAGCACCAATGTCTATGTGAACTAGTGCCTATCTTCTAGAATGCCTACAACCACAACAACATTATCTCTACACATAAAAGTATCTCATTTCCACTTGTCCTACCCTCTTGAGCCTTGTTTTGACAACCTAAGGATTTGGTTCAGGCTTCCTCTTGCTAACATGCAAATAAAAATTTGTTTGTTTTCGAGTTGCAAGGGAGAGTCAATGGGCGTTTATCTTCCTTTTCCTTCCTTGCATTTGTTTTCATTTTCCTTCCTAAATAACGGCCATTGTTTTATATTTCTTCTTTCAACATGTCCTATTTTATCTCGTTTGCGTGTTGCATACGCACCACCTAGAATCTATTAGACCTAAACAAAGAGAGATAATGTTTGGTTCTGTATTCCCATTGGAGACTTACATACAAAAAGGGCTTATTTGATACATGTAGTATTGAGATGGCAGTTTGGTCCAACATAGGGCATCTATTTTCCTTTTCCTTCCTTGGTTTAACGGCCATTGTTTTATATTTCTTCTTTCAACATGTCCTATTTTATCTCGTTTGCGTGTTGCATACGCACCACCTAGAATCTATTAGACCTAAACAAAGAGAGATAATGTTTGGTTCTGTATTCCCATTGGAGATACATACAAAAAGGGCTTATTTGATACATGTAGTATTGAGATGGCAGTTTGGTCCAACATAGGGCATCTAGGTTTAGGATTTTACAAAGTCTATTTGTCCCCATATAATGATTATTTCAGTGAGGAAATAAAATATCTTCCTACCCCATATTCCAAAGGGGCAAACACGAGTTGATGATGATGATGAATATGTTTTGGAGAATAATGAATAGTTTATCCATTTAATAAGATTTTAGTCAAGATCATCATTGTTCATACTAATATTATTGGCATCTATGATGTGCTCAATTAATTAGCAGGAAGAACCTGATATCTTGTGCATATTTTTATTCCCCTACTTATAATAAGAAAATCAGCATATTTTAATGGTTGATGACAACTCAATTAGCTCTTGAAATCATTGAAAGTTTTTGTGAATAAGCCTTATTGTAGAAGTTATATGCCAAGAGAAGAGGAACACTGACCTTCCCTTTACATTGAAATCTGAATCAAGAAGCAGGAAGCCATTGCCTTCAGCATTTCCATCTTTATCTCCAAGACAAGAAATCATTATATCACCAGATGCAAGGCAATGGGAAGTATGAGGATATGCTAGCCCAGTTTTTTGTGCAATATCTGCAGGCTCAACAACCTTATGCAATGAGGGAGCTTTTGGATCTTTTACAGTGTCAATAACATATATGCGGCTTGATCTGAAAATATACCTAATTAGCTGGATGATAAAGAAGGACAAAGGAGATTACAATGTAATTGCTGTTTCAAATTTACTTTACAGGAAATAATGACAACATTAATAACAAAGCCAGTGCTTTGTATTATTTACCAAAATATGCAACATAATTGCATTCGAAATCAGCAATCTTTGGTTAACCATAATTCTGCATAGCAAGTGCAGTGGGTTTGTATAATTCAGGTAAGGTAACAGTACAAAAATATGTAATCCAGTATCAGTCCAAATTTCAATTATGAGCCTTCAAGAACGACCATGCAATAGATGGATCGAACAAAGATATTAAATAGATGGAAGTAACCATGAGTCTGTCACCAAAATCAAAGCCACATGTCAAAAGTTAGTAAAGAACCTTGAGAAAAAAAGCTCAAATATTATTCAAAATGTTTGACATTCATTAACATTTCAGGATACTGACTATTTTGTGATTGAATTATGAGTTGGAAAAGCATAAGATACATTGACAATTTTAATCCTGAACTAGTATTCTTTTGACATTTTAAATATTTCAAGTACCAAAATTAGCTTCATAAATAGTTTATGTGGCCATGCACCTCACTATTAGGACTATTTAGGATTCTTTTGTGAACTGAACATAAGTATTATCACTTCTAGTAGGAAGCATGAATGAAGTAAACTCGACCTACTAAATTCCTAAATCCCAAGTATGATATGAAAGCAACCTGGTAATTGATGTATGACAAAGGAGCTATGATATTATTGAAGTTGTATTGAACCAATCAAAACCATATATCAAACACAACAGCTTTGATATATGATGTCTTCAAACAAGCAAAACTCAGTATAAGATTGTTAAAGATCTATTACAGCAATGAAGGCACGATCAAGAAACGCCGAACAGCTGTTGGGTCCCCATGACAAGAGCTGCAAGAGTTCCAACCAGAATGATGCAGCTCATCACCAACATAGGGCACAGGAAGCCTATGAATTACTTTAGAATAGGTTGGTGAGCTGGGGTCAACATCAACCGTGGCCAAGTAGTCTGGCTTTTCTATCCCAGTTCCTGAAATTAAAAGAAATGATTATTGATGATAGATCAAAGATAATTTACTAATAAAAAAAGGACAACCCGGTGCACGAAACTCCAGCCAATGCAGGGTGCCAGGGAAGGGTATTATTGTACGCAGCCTTACCCTGCTTTGTAAGAGGCTGTTTCCGAGACTCGAACCCGTAACCTTTAGGTCACACGACAACAATTTTACCGTTGTACTAAGGCTCTCCTTTTTGTTATTACACTTTTGTTTCAAAAGATTTACAGCTCCAAAACAGGGATGAGAATGATAATTTAAATAAAAAATAACCTACCAAACACCAATGAATGATAGGAAACTCTCTTTTCTCTTGTTTAACTACTTTTAAAGTAGATACTAGAACCTTAATTTTAATATTTATCCACAACAAGTTCATCAATTCTTCACTCATTTTAGTAATACACAATTTTCTCTCAATCTTTGCAAACTTTAAATCTCCCAGTACCTTCAGTTTGAGGGGAGTTGAGAAAAATGATGCTCTTTTAAAGCACAAGTTAAGCAAATTTCAACATTAAAGTCTCATGATTGTTATCAGTGCTCCATCTTATTGTTCTCTTATATGGTAACCTATTCTTTCTATTTTAGGATCTTTTTCTATATTGTGTAACAAATTATGTATGGATAAATATCTATCTCCAGCTTAAGGAGGACTAGAATATAGTTCTCACACAGAGTACTAAGTCATTATGTAAGAATGTTGGAAATTATTATATGAACGTTATGTTCTCTTTCTAATCTGATATAACACTATTACGTTCATTGTTTTCAATACAAGAATCACGATATAAACTTCTCTCCCATCATGAAGATATAAAGCAACTCGTAAAGAAATATCTGTATTAGCTCATTTTTGCATTTCCAACTTTCCCAACAATTAGTTCATTCACTATTTTCATAAACAAGTGATGCTCCATTAGAAGGAAATTACCTAGTAATGTAAGTAGCATTTCTATAATTATCAGCAAATTTGGCATTTGTACGTACAAAAACAAATCTTAAATAAATCTAGCTAAGGGTTCTCATATAAATTGAATCTGAAAACACCAATGTTATATAAAACCCTTTCATCAAATTCATGTAGGATGACTTTAGGAATCCTTTATTCAAATTTACATATGATAAATTTTGGAAATTATTGCTGACATTATTGACAATTTCAGAGATGCAACACAAGTAGACATCTCTACTTGGCATGTAACAGAATGAACCAGAGGAGAGGAACAGATTCATATAGTTTGACACCAATCTAGAACCCATGGGGCAAATTTTAGCTACTTTGGTTAACAAAAGTTGATATCAAAATATTTAGCTGGCAGAAGCTTGCAGGGATATTTATTAATTGATTTAGATAATAAAAGGGGATCACGGTAACTGCATGAGAGCATAGTATGCAGAGAAATGGGCCCCACCGATTGTTTTTATGTTAATAAACTAAGCATGCCACAGTTGTTGCCTGACATACCAGTATGTCCATCATTTCCTATGATAAAATAATGAAAAAAAAAGGTTTCTTCTAGGTGTAAAGGATTCTTGATCGTTCAATAATTTATAAATAGGCGAAGGCAAACTTGATAAAAGGATAAGGTTTCTGGCAGTGATCAACAGTTTGATTAAAAATATTTTTCTTACAAGATGTCTAAATAGGTTGGGACTCCTCATGAAAGATCAAAAAGTGGATTCAACAATTATCAAAAAAGAGAGGGATTTTCTACTCAGAAAAATACTGGCAAAATTGATGACTGAAACTCGGAAAAATCAGACCAATCAAATTCCAACCGCAGTTGATGGGAAACTTAGCAGAGAAGGCCTTTCCACCAAAAGAAACCTTCATCTTCTATGAGAAGATGGTTTATTGACATAAAACCAGCCGATTAAAAGGAACAGCAATTATCCAGATCCTTGCAAAGACTTCAGAGCACCTTTGCGATGAACAATGAATTCCCTAGAAATGAAGCATATCAACTTGCTTTCTCCCATATCGTAACACCAGCACTAAATCCTAACGAGCAAACATATTAAAAAGATCATAACATGCATATACTGCACTCGATTGGAATCGAACCCACATGGCACCGAATCAGGCATAAATTCCAGACAGAATAAAACTAAAACAGCAATTTCTCACCATTGTAGACGCAAGTGACGTAGATCAAAGCCTCCCGCGGCCCCGTCATTGCGTCGAGCGGCGACGCATAGCCCGGCCCCGTGTGGCCGCCGCAGCACGATGCCTTGGCGACGGCCGACCTGCTCCACCTCCACTGCGCCAGCCATTCGCCCAGTGTCCTCAGATCGCCACGCCCTATCGAATGCTCCGAAGAAATCCAAGATCGCGCGACCTCAGAGACTCCGCTGCTGAAGTCACGGGCGGCATAAATACCACCCGTTGTGACAACCACGACGCTGCGACTACGAATGCGGATACGAATACGGGCGCATTAGTGGGGCGCATGAAATCGTCCAGGTACGATGAATCACCGCATCAGCGTACCACTTCGATTACCTTCCTTTTTATCGTCCTATAGGATAGATGGACCCACGCGAGTAGCGAATGGTAGGCAAGGTAGTCGTTCGAGTCTTTCTGTGGTCCGTCTAAGCATTTGGGTTGGGACTTGGAAGAGTCGTATTCTATTTATAGCCTTTCATCTATTTTCCTACAATAAATGTAGTTATTTATTTTATTAGTCATGACGTTGACAATTATCTTTGTTTCTAAAAAAAATAAATAAATCAGTGTATTAAGTTGTTATCTAGTTATTTCTTAAACTAAAATGGACATATTTATATTTAAAATTAAATAAGCATTAATAATTTTTTAAAAAAATTAAATTATTTTAATTTATTAATTTTATAAAATAATATGTTTAAAGATAAAAAATTATTTAAATTTTCTTGTCATTCTCACCTTTTATAAAAGTGGAGGGTACTTTTAAGAAAGTCTAATTAAATTTATTTTATTTTATGATTTTGATGTGTTTGTCAAATTTGCAAGAATAAAAATTTGACAACTATGAGAAGTGGTGAAAAAAAATAAAAAGTATTGATAAATGAAAAAATTCAAGAAATTTTGATAGATAAAAAGGTCTAAAAAGTCTTAATAGATATAGATGGAGAAGTCTAAGAAAATCAAAATTTATAAGATGCTTGATAGAAAGAAAAGGCCAAGAGAACTTCATATAAATGAAAAGAGATCGAGATAGACTAGCGATACTTGACCAATGGTATCAACTCTAAAAGATCTTGGTAGGATGCTCGAAAAAGTTAAGATTGACCAAAACACAATTATTGTAGATGAAAACCTAGAGGTATGGATTTTAAACAAATGGATGAAGATTTAAAAAAATGAGGCCTTTTAGCAAATGGATAAAGACTTAAAAGTGAAACCTTTGAGCAAATGAATCAAGGCTTGAAAGCCAAGCTTTTAGGAAAATGAACAAGATCCTAAATAACAAGATAAGTTATGAGAGTGTCGTGGTCAACTGTAATTTTTTGATTTATCTCCATACAGAGTATAAGGCTGACCATATAGGACTGCTAAGGTGGCGGATTCCACCTTTTATAGAAAAAGATGAATTATGAGAGACTATAAAGACGCCCTCAGGGCATAGTTGAGTTGGTATATTTCACTTTTTACTTAAGAGAGACTATAAAGACACATATTTATATATAGGTATACCTAAACATATACTTAAATAAAGAAATGTTTAATATAATAATACTCAACGAAGGAGCTCGATTTTATTTTAACTCAAGATCCTCAAGCAAATTTAGTGTCCACTAAAAGTTTCTTTTAATCATCATCATTAAAAGGTTGTTCCACCATGAGTTATTATTTGCCACGTTTACTCGTCAACTCATCGTGCCCCACTCGTCCACCGAAAAAAAAAAATCAGACCGGAACCCTACCGGCCTAGTCGCCTAGGTCCCACTCTGGCGATAAGGATGAAAATTTCCAATTCGACGAAGCTGGACACTTGGATTGGATTGGACCGTTTACTTTTCCCATTTTACAATGGTTTGTTTTCAAAAGCAAACGATCAAAAATTTCTTGTGTCTATCCGATCCGCTGTCAAAAAAAGGAAAAAAAAAGAGAAGGCTTTCTTTTGCACCCAAATAATGCCAAAGCAAACGGTCAGAGATCGTGGCTGGATGCCCTGGAATAAATTAAATACAAAAGTATATACGTGGAAGAATGTTATAGCGAAGATCATTCATGAACCTCAATTAAATATTAAATTTTAAAAAAAAATTAAGTGTTCACAAGATAAGTCGAATTATTATTTGTCACTCTTTACCCGCACATCTCATAAATAATTAAATTTTTTTTACTTAATACTATAACTTAACCTCTAATCTATAAAAATAAATTCCTAAATGTTATACTGGATGTCATCTACGAACACTATTGTGAATACCAAATATAAAAAAAAATTATTTTATTTTTATTTTTATTTCTTTTAAACTAAATATTGAACTCTAAACTCTAAAACTTAATCGAGCTCAAAGGTGGTCCGGAGGTGGCCAGAGTCCGGCCCCGATTCGGCCGGAATCCAGTCGGATTCCGACCGAAATCGTCGCCAGACACTGGCGGCCGGTTTCGGCCGGAATTCAGCCGGATTCCGGCCGAATCGGGGCCGGAGTCCGACCGCGGTCGAAGCGCCTGGCGCCGGCGCGTCAACCACGGCCGAACTCCGGCCCCGATTCGGCCGGAATCCGGCTGAATTCCGGCCGAAACCGACCGCCAGTGTCTGGCGGCGATTTCGGCCGAAATCCGACCGGATTCCGGCTGAATCGCCGCCAGAACCGTCTGCTCTGTTTCGGCCGGAATTCCGACCGGAATCCGATGCCGGTGTGTGCGCCATCGAGTTGCGCTTCCAACGAGGCCGGGATGGCGTCCGGCGGTGACCGGACGACGACGAACGACGACGATGAACGGCGAAAGGTCGGCTGATCGCGCAGCGGGGTCGCGCAGGGGCGTCGGGCAGGATATCAGAGCTGTGTATATATATATATATATATATATATATATAGTCATAGCTAATTGGAATGACCATGACAATATATAAAAAAATAATTATCTACAACGATAAATCTCAGTTAGCCTCATTAATTATTCTTGAGAGTGACCGATCCGGTCTCACAAAAATTTTCCATCGACCACCAGAATAAATCAAGAAGTGCACGCAATGGTCAACCCAAACACCCAACAGGATCGAACCGCGAGTGCCTAAATGACAACCTAGATGTCCTACCACGGCACTATTGTCCCGAGAACAAATAATTGCCTACAAGCTCCATCCACTTGTAGTTTAATTTTAATCCTCAAAATATAATTGAATTGATTATTATAAGACAACTTATTGAAATAGACAAAAATCAAATTTCGACGAAATCGATACAATGTCCTCTCTTGTAGTGATCACTTACAATTTCCTGATTTACCTCCTCATAAATGATCGTGGAACCGATTGCATAGGACTGCTGGGGTGATAAATTTCATCTTTTGCTGAAGTAATTTAATTTTTTACAGTCTTAAGTTCTTCATTGCTATTGAAGCAACTCTAGCTCTACTTAGAAACTGAAATGCATCATAAACAGATTGTACTTACTGCTCGGAATTTTTAACATCCTTTATCTACAATTTCCTCCAAATCTTCGACATTTTAAGGTGGCTACAAATCAATTAATGTGATCCATATCATTATGGTGAGGATGGAAATGTTGGAATAGTCGTCTTCCTTTTCCTCCCTAGGACGGATGCCTTCTCCAATCTGGAGCCACCTGCTCGCCATTTCTTGAAGGCCACCATGGAAGAGCGCGAAGCCTCAAACACTTGGAGAGGAAAAACAAAGAAGAGTCGATGTTAATGAGCAAAAATGAAACGGAGAATCTACATCGACAAGTCAAGATAGTAGCTCTCACATTGTGTCTCTTCTTTAGAGAGGCGTGGCAGGAATTTTGGAGCAGTTGCGACTGAAGCATTGACAGAAGCACTGTGTGACTTGCTCAGCATCTCCATGTACCTGCTAGTGAATGTTTCATATAGAAATGATCCAACCGTCTTATCACTAACCCTGCGATAAACACAGACCGTATGACTGGATCTGAAGCATCTGTCACTATGAATTCCACTTACTAACAGAGATTGTTATAATATTCTTGGCAGTATAAAGTTTAGAGATATTAAAAGCGTGCAAAAAGATCATTCTAATACTTTAGGACAGGTATTGCAAGATAAAGGATGGTGAACTACTTTACTTTGCTGCCATATTAAACATGGCTTCAAATTTTCAATCAGATGGCTCGTAGCAAAAACAAAACAAAACTATACCATGTCATGGTCTCTAGCAAATCATCCTGGACTTGAAGGGTTTTCTCAGTTCCATCCAAATGTCAGTCAGGCCTCCAAAACAACAGCAGTATTTGGTTTTTTTGGGGGAGCTGATCAACAAGATTGACACTCAAACAAAAAGGTCTATACAACTTTTGTTTCATCTGTTCTGTTTTAATTGGCTCAAGTTGTAACGTTTAAAACAAACTACTGAAACTTAAAAAATAAATACATACAAAATGTTTCTGCTAAACTGAAAAGTCAACCGAGATGATAAAATTTGTAATATATTTGACAATTCAATGATTGATACTTCAGAGTATATGTTTTTCCTCAGTTTTCCCATACTCCAGAATTGGCCTACACAGGTTGCAAGTGTATATTTTGCATGAAAGTCGACAAAATCTTACAATTTAGTTCCAAATTCCCATGCTCTGTCCTACCTAAAGTAGACAAATTGATGGCAAATAATCAGTGTGTTCTGCACAATGATTTCTGGACCAATACACCAACAATGTTATTTGGCAAGATCATATCTTTCTGAGGAAGCCAAAATCAAGAAACAAAATTATGAAACGTATCACACTTGCTCCAAAAAAAAATCCCCATATTGAAGCTTGTTTCTTGTAAACTGTGAGCATTCATTTCTTCATGTTTTCTATAATGTAACCACAAAAAAATGCTCAGGAAAAAGGACTTGGTAAAAGTTAAACACATTTATCATGTAAAAAATGGAAAAGGAGAACTTTTCTAAACCTTTTCCCCCAGTGATAAAGATAGCAATACAAACATTAAGGACAAGGAGGAAATTCTAACAGAACTCACAGTGGAACAATCTTGCAGCCCAACTCATAAAAGTAAGGGCAACGAAGCCTTAAGTTAACACATGCAGCATCAGCCTTGATTTCCTTCCTAGTACTGTTTCAGCACATGAAAAAGATAATTGCAACAATGGAATGGTAGCACAATTTCATAAATCCGCAAGAGCAAAGAAAAACTATTCAGCATTTGATCAAGCAATAACTTCTTAAAAAGTCTTGTATCCATTAGCATTATTCATAAGAGCCCAAAATTAAGAAATGATTAGCAGAGATGTCTATATAATATACTTGTCTTATAGAAGAACATAAATTCATCAAAATTATCTTGCTGAAAAACATCCATAACTCAGTGGCAAGAGTTTTAGAAGTCAGACTTGTCAGGGATAAATTTGGACTATCCATAATTTTAGATTTACGACACATATTGAACAATGTGGAAATCCAAATTCCAATCAAGACTGATTTATTGCACATTTACTGCAAATCTGATTTCATTGCGGATTTGATTTGATATTGTATAATTAGGATGATTTGATTTGATTTGATAATAGCTGTAATTAATTAGGAGATATTATATTATTTTAATTCTTGAAACAAGAATATGCAACTTGTATATAAAAGCGGCAAGGTTATTGAAATAAGATAAGATTTTCTAGAAAACTTCATGGTATCAGAGCAACCCTCCTTCTGCTACTCGATCATCTCTAGGTTTCAGTCTTCATTAGCCATCGACGACTTTGATCTTCGAGGGTGACAACTTTCGGCTAGAAAGTCTATTCCACCTTTGTCCAGGGTTTAAAATCTCGACCCGTGATAAGATTTTAGTCTCAAACCGGAACGATACGATTTCAGTACCGTATCGTGTCGTGCCGATACGATTTCAATACCGTATCGTGCCGTGCCGATACGGTTTCGATACTTTTTTATTTATATATATAGTAACTATTAGATAAATATGTTTATTGTGTATAATTTAAAAATAAGGTGTATATTGATTTTATATAAGTTCTCAATTATTGAACAACTTAATATTGTTAAACAAAAACAAGTGAATATATTTTCCTTTAAAGAAAATTGATCTATCAATAATTTGAATTAAAATTGATAATTGATACATCATAATATATTACCTTACTAATACCAAAAGGAGTGGCGGAAATCAAATGGAAGCATTGGTTCTTGCAACATTCTAGTTAGATCAACTCCATAGTTCTCCAACACCCAGACTAAATAATCATCTCATGACATGCAATATTGATATTGATTTCTCTAAATGTCCATCAACATTTGTCGATTCACCACTGGAAGTTGGACTTGAATTGACACCACTGAAATCGGAACAGGTACAGGCACAGGATAAGGATAAACATATGCCCCCGAGCTTTGATATGATGGATCAAAGTTATAATAAGAACGTTGAGAGTACGATGAATTTCTATCAGAATCAATCTCGGCTAAACTCTCCCTCATATCTTGATAATTATGAGATTTCTTTCGTTTGTCAACTTTAGACCGACGTTGATACTGAATTTTAATAGTTCTAGCTCTATAATCATCATCTTGGGTTGTATGCGTGTAATCTTTCTCACATGTCCAAGGCTTCAGTGCTGGAGTAGGGGGAACATGAGTTCTACAACCACCAGATGTATCACCACTATCATCACTTCCATGAATACTTGCATTGCTATCATCATCACCATCATCATTTCGAACTTCTCGTCGAACTGCATTGTCAGAAAGTGATGATGTTTCATCACTGTCATCATGTTCTTGCTCATCAATTGCATCGAGTGGATTTTTACTAATTCTTAATTGACTCCTTTCTATAAAAGTAGAAGTTTTGATCTTTCTATTCTCTTTAGTAAAAGTTGCAAGAGCTTTACCTTTGCTTTTATCTACGGACTTTGATTGAGTTTGGGATTGGGATGTTTGAGAATGTCTGGGCCAAGATCCGAAAAATCGAAATTCTTGATCAAAAGCTTCATCATCATCTTCTTTCACACCGATCTCTTCTCTAGCTTGTATTTTTTCAATCTGCTAAGTAAGAAATTAAGATGGTCGTGGTGAATCTTCTGCTTCATCAAGTAATGGATTCTCAACCTCAACAATGCTCCACCAATCCATCATTGTATCATTATCAGTTTGAACAAATCTAATATCAAATGGATCTACATCATCAGATGCTTGTTCTTTCTTCTCTTCTGTTATTGCTCGTAGTTAAAGACGCATATTATAATGAACACAAACCATCTTCTCCAAGCAACGATAAGAAAGACGATTTCATACTTTTGTATGAATGAGAGAAAAAATTATTCAATTTCTTTCACAACCATTTGAAGACGTTGTCTGTGAGAGAATCCGTACTGCAATCTTCTTCAAATTTGGAGTTAATCTTCCATATTATAACCACCACTCAATTGTAAGATAAATAAGAATAAAATTAAAATAATATTTATATTTATTGACAATAATTAGTAATAATTTTTACTATATTTTCCTACATCCATTTTGTATCTGCATGATACTGCAAAAGAATCGCTAAAAGAATTATATGCCTTTCGAAATAATCAACTTTTATTAATAGCCTCAGCAATTAATTCTCTATTTGTTTGTAGTCTTAGTATCACATTTCTGAGGGTCACTAATAAATCTTCATTTGTGCCAAGATTATAATGGTATTGGTATGTCGGATTTAGATAATAACCTAAAATAATTAAACATATATAATTATTAATAACAAATATTAAAAATTCTTTTTCATAAAAAATACGCACTTGCCAAATGAATGTACTTTCCCATTTGATTGTCCTATCTTGCAGTGATTATATCAATATAATGTTGATACTTGGTTGGCGATTGTAGACGTCTTTTAATTTTCTCTTTTACTTCATAAATTAGACGGTAAACGTTACCCATTTGTGGCTTCTTGTCCATATCAACTTTACGTAGAACAACATATAAGAGCTCTACTATTGTAAGAATATCTGCAATATAATCCCAAAATCTAACGAATATAATAATTTTTTGCACCTCTTTATCTTCGATCGTGTTAGAATATCGAGAGGCTTCCCAATCTTCAGAAGTGAACATGGACTTCAATCCCTTTTTTTTCTGAAACAACGATTTTAATAGGAGAAAGTGAGTGACAAACCTAATTGCTCCTTGTCGCAAAATCTCCCATCAATAAATTTCCTCATTAATCCATGAACCCAACGACGATTATAGAGGAATTTTGTTAACGATTAACCCTTTTTCACTATCTTCTTCACTATTTCGAGTTTATCGATATCTATTATCATTAAATCAATACAGTGTGCTACGCATAATGTCCAAAATAATGTTTAATATTTTTGCTCTAATAATTCTCCAACCCTCTTAAAGTTGACACCATTATCTGTAATCACCTACACTATATGTTCTGCACCTATATCTTGAACTACACTATCCATCAAACGATATATGTAAGATGCATCTTGAACTACGTAATCTCGCGGAATCCGATTTCTTCCATTGCGATTCCGCAGCCCTCGTTCTTCCCTTCCGATCGATTTTTCGTCGATCATCCCAATTCTCTCTCAAATTGAAATCATACCTGTCCAAACATCGATCAGCCCAATCCTCTCACAAATTGAAATCATACCTGTCCGAAGGGCGATCACCGCCTTGCTGCCGCATCACCGCTGCCTCGTCGTTGCCTCGTTGCCGCCGCTTGTTATTGCTGATCTCTCACCGCTATTGATCTCTCACCGCTGCTGGTTCCAATTCTAGGTAAGTCTCCATTTGTTAATATAGCATTTTTTTTATTAATCGAACTCGTGATCGACAGAAGGAATCGAATCGATTCCTTCTGTCGCATTAATTGATTCCATTTCTCGAGTTAATTATTCTGTCGCGTTAATTGATTTCTCTATTTCTAATTCTTTCTACCTCGCACGCGATTCCTTCTATTGCATTAATTGATTTCATTTGTCGAGTTAATTATTCCGTCGCATTAATTAATTTCTCTGTTTTTTATTCTTTCTGTCTTGCACGCATGACGTAAGCGATGACGCATACGAGATTGTCATGTATACTATACCGGTGCCGGTCCCTCATCGGAACAATAAAATTGCCTATTTCGAGCGGCACGGCATGGTATTTCAATCCTTGCCTCTGTCTACTTATTGAGACTGCCACCAATCATGTCAGACTCCGAGCAGATGCCGACGAACTCTTCCACAGTTTACTCTACTCCAAATCACCCCATAATGTGACACTTCCTAACTCAACCAAAAATTATCTTTGACTCAATTACCATTCACAAATTGAATGGTCACAATTATCTTCAGTGGTCACAATATGTAATGATGTTCATCAGCGAACGAGGAAAAGATGATTATCTCACGGTTATTCCAGAACTAGAAATAGACAGTCCGGAGTATCAAGTCTGGAGGGCTAAAAACAACCTTGTTATGTCATGGCTAATCAACTCTGTGAATGCAAAAATTGGTGAAAATTTTTTATTGTTCACAACTGCCCACGATATATGGGAGGCAGTTCGTGATACTTTTTCCAGCCAAGACAACATTGTTGAATTATTTCATGTTGAAAGCACTCTCCAAGACTTCAAGTAAGGTAATCATTCAGTAACTACAAATTTCACAACTCTCACTCGCTATTGACACCAGGTGGATCTCTTTAAAGCTCATAACTGGAAGTGTTCTGAAGATTAAACATATTTCAAGAGGTTTGTAAAGACTAGGAGAGTGTTTAAGTTTCTTATGGGACTTGATCAGCCCCTAGATGTAGTAAGGGGGCAGAATCCTCAGCACAAAACTACTGTTAAGTCTTCGAGAGGTCTTTTCAGAAGTCCGAAGGAAAGAAAACCCTATGAAGGTAATGTTGGGACAACCAAACCCCGAAATCCAACCTCTGAAGCAAGTGTTCTAACTGCCCGGAATTCTACTCACAAAACAAATGACAATCGACCAAGGAAGGGACGCCCATGGTGTGACAATTGTCGAAAGCAAGGATACACCAAAGACACGTAATTGGAAGCTTCATGGAAAACCAACGGATTGGAAGCCCTCTCAAGATCGCAAAGCAAAGGGAAATGTTATAGTCACACCCACGGCACAATGTGACAACTCGATTCCTTTCTATAAGGAATAACTTGATATTCTCCAACAACTCATCTAAAAGGCAAACATATCGTCTCCATCAGCAATGCACACATCTACTCACTTCCCTTGGATTGTGGATTTTGACGCTTCTGAGCACATGACAAGTGATAGATCACTTTTATCCACATTTTCCCTATGTGACAAACCTCAATCAGTGCGTATAGCAAATGGGGCATGTGATAAAGTAGTTGGAACAGGAATTGTTCATCTCTTAAACACACTAATTCTACATTCTGTGTTATTTGTTCTTGACCTTGATTGTAATCTTGTGTATGTTAGTAAATTAAATAAAAATCTCAACTGAGAAACTAAATTCTTTTCTAATTCTTGTGTGTTTCAGAACTTGTGCACCGGGAAGACAATTGATAGTGCTGAGTTTCATGAAGGTCTTTACTTCCTTAATGTCTATCCATTTTCAAATTGTTTAATTAGTCACAAATGTCAATTAAGTCCTAGTGGTGGTAGTCAGTCCAATAAAGAAAGTGATATTATGATGTAGCACTTTCGACCTTGGTCATCCAAATTTTTTATACTTCAGGTACTTATTTCCCTCACTCTTTATTAATAAAAATCTGAGTTTGTTTCAATGCGAAGTGTGTCAAATTGCAAAACATACTCAAAACACTTGCTCTCCCAAACAATATAAGCCCACACATCCTTTTTCTCTCATCCATGATGGCATCTGGGGACCATTTCGTACCCCAAATCTCACAGTCTCAAGGTGGTTCCTACTATTGGTTGATGATCACACTAAATTATGTTAGACATTCCTAATGAAAGACAAATCAAAAGCTAAGCACATCTTCCAAAACTTCTATGTCATGGTCAAAAACCAATTCAAATGTGATATTTAAATACTCAAGACCGACAATGACAAAGATTTTTTCAATTCTGATCTTGGCTCATATCTCAAATCTCATGGACTTGTCCAACAAAGTCCAACAAAATAGCGTGGCCGAACAAAAGATTGCCACATTCTTGAGGTAGCTCGATCCCTACTATTTCAAGTTAATACCCCAATCACATTTTGGGGAGAAGCAATCCTTACTGCTACATATCTCATAATTTGTCTACCCTCTCAAGTTCTCAAACACCGCAATCCATTATAGACATTATAAAAAGTATTTTCCCAATCTCGCCTTATCTCCGACCTTCCTCTCAAACTTTTCGATTACATCGCTTTTGTGCATATTCACTCTCAATACCAAGGCAAGTTTGATGCTAGGGCTATCAATGCATCTCTCTTGGTTATTCCTCTAACCAAAAAGGATACAAATGTTATTCACCAGTCACCCAAAAGTTTTACAACACTATGGATGTTACATTCTTTGAGACTACCCCTTACTACTGTAATACTACAATTCAAGGGGAGAATAATACCAGTGAATTGCAGTATTGGGAGTGGACATCCTTTCTTAGATCATCATTGTTTGAATCTTCCATTCAACCTTCTCCAAAATCTAGTGATACATCATCTCCAAATCTTGATAATCACCCTCCTCATCCACCATCTCCAAATCTTTTACAAGTGTATGAAAGAAGGAAACATCGAGTATCGGTATTATCTCAACACTGCCAAGAGAATTCCCCAAGCCAAGTTGAACCTGAATCACAATAGGAGACAATAGATTCTAGTCCACAACTGGATTTTACATTACCAATTGCACACAGGAAAGGTATAAGATCATGCACTCAACATCGTCTTCACAATTGCATCTCCTACGCGAAGCTATCACCATCATTTCATACATCTGCGACCTCTTTAAATAGAATCAATATTCCTAACTCTGTGGATGAAGCTCTTAAAATTGCTAAATGGAAGAAGGCGACTATCAAGGAATATAATGCACTAGAAAAGAATGGCACATGGGTGATAACAAAGCTACCACCAAGAAAGAAAACTGTAGAGTGTAGGTGGTTGTTCTTAATTAAACAAAATGCAGATGGAAGCATAGACCGATACAAAGCACACCTAGTGGCAAAAAGATATACTCAATCATATGGAATTGATTATCAAAAGACCTTTGCGCTAGTGGCTAAACTCAACACAGTTCATGTTCTACTGTCCATTACTGCAACTTAGAGTGGTCACTCTATCAGCTCGATGTTAAAAATGTCTTCCTTAATGAAGACTTAACTGAATAAGTATATATGGGCATCCCAACTGACTTTGAGACAAGTGATACCCAAGGAAAAGTATGCAAACTCAGAAAGGCATTGTATGGGCTTGAACAATCACCGAGAGTATGATTTGACAGATTCACAAACGTCTCAAAAATGATGGATATTCTCGGTCACAAGCTGATCACACTTTGTTCATTAAATACTTCCCAGATGAGAAAATCACAGTTTTGATTATGTATGTTGATGATGTCCTTTCAGAAAATCATGGTGGCAAAATTAGAAGACTCAAGTCACCTCCGAATATAAGTTTTTCAGTGAATCGGGTGAGTCAATTTCTATCTATGGATCATATGGAGGCAATGAATCGTATATTGAAATACCTGAAGAAAGATCCAGGGAAAGGCCTTATATTCAGGAAATCAGATAGCAAATCTTTAGAAGTATATACTGATGTTGATTGGGCAAGGTCTCCAAATGATTTAGAAGGTCTACATAGAGTCTTTGCTCTTTTATATAGGGAAACCTAGTAATATGGCGAATTAAGAAGCAAACGATGGTCGCTAGAAGTAGTGCAGAAGCTGAGTTTAGAGCACTAGCTTCAGGGATTTGCAAGGGGATATGGCTAAAGAGGCTGCTAAACGATTTCAAAGTTGAGACATCATGCCCTATTCAAATCCTATACAACAACCAGCTAGCTATCGCAATTGCCAGGAATCTTGTCCACCATTATCATACCAAACATGTGAAGATTAATCGACATGTCATCAACAACAAAATTGAAGATATCAATCACCCTCAACTATATTCCATCGAAGCATCAAGCAGCTGACATCCTTACCAAAATTTTGTTCAGACCAACTCTAAGTAAGATGAATATGATTCTTGAGTTGGAAAGCATGTACCACCTAAATTGAGGAGGAGTGTGGAAATCCAATCAAGGCAGATTTATTGCAGATTTACTACAGAACTGATTTGATTGCAAATTTGATTTGATATTGTATAATTGGGATGATTTGATTTGATTTGATAATAGCTGTAAAAAAAAATAGTGTCGTAAGTGGAGACACTACAAGAATTCAGGTATTTAGCGACGATATATTTTCGTCGCTAACCTTTTAATTTCGTCGCTAAAACATCTTAGCGACGAAAATATTTCGTCGCTAAATTCGTCGCTATAAGCTTGTCGCAAATTAACATTAGCGACGAATTTTCTATATTTCGTCGCTAACATTAGCAACGAAATAATAATCGTCGCTAACTCTCATATTTCGTCGCTAAATTTAGCGACGAATTATCTACGTTTCGTCGCTAATGTTTATATGATTAGCAACGAGGTTTTAAATTATCGTCGCTAAAATTTTGACTAAAATCCCTAAACATATCGAAACTTAGCGACGAATTTAAGAAAATTCGTCGCTAATATTAGCGACGAGTTTTGTATTTTCGTCGCTAAGACTTCGCGATGAGTTTTTATAATATCGTAGCTAAATCGAATCGCTAGTTGGCGAAAAAACCCAACGGTTAGCGACGAATTTATGGAAATTCGTCGCTAATGTATATAGGTTAGCGACGAATTTTCATGATTTCGTCGCTAACCTACGTGAATCCCCAGCCCACCTCTCCAATAACCTAGACAACGATTAAGCTGTACAACAAAACAACAACAACAACACAAATAACCTGCACAACAGACCAACACAAAACAACAGAAAAACACAAAATTCACATTCACAAACAGACACAGATTTCACATTCACATTCACAAATCCAATAACATTCACATCCAACATCCAGAATATATGAAACTACAGAAGTTTGATACAGAATATATAAAAGTCAAAACATAAGTCAGAAGTTGTTAGATATTACATCTCATCAATTACAATGCAGTCTAGTCATCATAAACATTGAGCTTTGTATCCAACACTTGCTTCCCACACATAGCATACATGTCTCTGCAGTGAAACTCTGAAATGGCAAATGGCAGAAATCTGATACAGAGAAGTAGATCTTTAATTAACATAAACTGAAACTAAGTCTTATAAATTATTTCTAAATTCTTTTCTGTTAAAAGATTTAAATGTACACGTGTAAGGATGCATTATATTGTGGATACACTAAATGCTAACATAAGATTATAGTTTATAACCTGCAGGTTTTTGCTTGAGGACAAGCAAAAGTTTAAGTCTGGGGGTGTGATGAGCGTAGATCATATAACATTTTTAGCCTTGTTTTAATGCTCATCTACTTGTGATTCATTGCATATGCTATACTTTGTCACACCTTATTCTTTTATAATTGCATATTTCTACTCTTTTGCTCGGAGATCTGCTCTTCGTATTTTTTGAATAACAGGATGCGATTTAGAGCCAAAACGATGCATTATTGATGTGGAGCAAGGAATGGAGATTGAAGCACATTTTGATGAGTTTGGAAGCCATTTGGAGTGTTTTAGAGGCTCCCGGGGCCGTGTTTGACCTCCCCAGGCAGTGCCTCACAAGGCATGGCTGTGCCTCAACTTGCCACGGCCGTGCCTCACAAGGTACGGCCGTGTCTCATCATTCCAGAGATGAAAATACGGCCGTGTCTAAGCTGGACTACTCTGCAGACCAAAAGTAAAACGGCCATAACTCTTAGCTCAGATGGAATCACGGGACGTACCATATACCAAACTGAAGAGGACTTCCAGATCTACACCTTTGCTTCAGGGTGTTCCTAAGGAATCCTCCTCTAAGCCATGCTAAAAGGCACAGGAATGCCTCTTCCACATAATACTTCCAACTCCGAGCTGTATTGATCCAACAGAAGGGCACCCACTCTAGGCCGTGCCCAATAGGCAAGGGCGTGCTTATTCTACAGAAAAGGGACCTCTGCCTAGGCCGTGCCTATGAGGCACGGCCGTGCCTCATTATTTCCAAGGTCGTGCCTCACTTTGCAGGGACCGAACACGGCCGTGTCTCATCCGGACTGCTCTGCAGACTGAAAGTAAAATGGGTATAACTTTTAGCTCCGTTTGAACCATGGGTCGTGCCACCTATCAAAATGGAGCCAAGTTCAAGATCTAGAACTTTCTTTCAGAGCGTTTTGACTGGTTCCAACTGTATGATGCGCTAAATGGCACGAACATGCTCACCTTCTAGATGCAGTCCAGGCAGGGGGGTGCCAGAGGCAAGGCAGGGGTGTGCCTTTGAGGCAGGGCAGGGGCGTGCCTCCATCTAGAAAGACAACTACACATGGTCGTGCCTCACAGACACGGCCGTACCAAATTCCAAGCTTCAACAGAACATGGCCGTGCCTCCTAGACACGGCCGTGTCTCATTTCCAGTGCCACCCCTAGACATGGCCGTGCCTCACAGACACGGCCGTGCCTACCAAACAGAGAAGCGACTACACATGGCCATGCCTACTAGGCACGGTCGTGTGACGGGGACGTGCTGGGGGCATGTTTGGGCCTATAAATACATCCTTATGCACCTTTTGAAGGCTATCTTGGGTCATTCTCCAAAACCCTTGGTCTTGTCTTGGCGGCGGCGCTTCCCCCTCTCTAGGGGAGGCTCTAAACACTCCATCCTTCGCCAATCCACCTTGCCATTCATCTCCACCGATCCATCCTACACCGGAGCGAGAAGATCTTCAAGAGGAAGCCCACGCTTCAAAGATAAGTCTTCCCTTTCTTTGGTGGATGACTATTTTCATGTATTCTTCTTGTAACCTTCTAGTAATGGAGTAGATCGTTGAGTTTAGGGTCTAGGATGAACATCTATGTAATGATGGTGATGTATGAACTACTTTATGTTATTTTCCCTATTCAAGGAGATGTTTACCTTTGTTTCATGTGTATTGTGCCTTGAACGTGTTTGATGAAATGTTTGTGTGAGCACATATGCTAGATTAAGTGGAGTAGATTATTGTGTAGGGGGACCTTAGGATCGTATGACCGGGGTGCCTCGTGACAGGAGGAAAGCCTTATAACCGGACCTTCCGAAGTAACCTTTACATGATGATAAACTCCCTTAGGGGATAACTAGCGGCTATTGATGACTAGGAAAGGATCCCTTAATTGCGTGCTCGGTGACAGAGAGTAGTATATGTTGGGGAATCTGGATCTC
>NC_133875.1:1042294-1063757 GCF_044706935.1 Curcuma longa
GTCGGTATTAAAAATCTTTAGCCAAACCATTACATGTAAAGAGTACGAAACTCTTGGATATATGTGTTGATGCAGTCTGACCCGGTCAGATTTGAGTCTGGTTAGACTTGAGTCTGTTTTGTTGTTTGACAAGTAATGTCAGGTTAAATACAAAAGATTTAAGTTTAGTCTTACCCGGGCTAGTTGAGCTAGACGAGTTAAAGTTTATCCGGAATAGCCGAAACCCCTTGATTAATGAAGTCTTTACCAACATGCATTAATTAAATACTTTAATTAATTAAAGGTTGTATTAATTAATTAAAGCATGCATTAATTAAATACATTAATTAATTAAAAGATTAATTAAAACATGCATTAATTAAAAACGTTAATTAACGTGCATGCATGGAAACGTTAATTAACGTTAATTAAAAACGTTAATCAAAAACGTTAATTAACGTGCATTAATTAAAGGTTGCATGGCTTACGAAAAATTAAAAAAAAAGAACGTCTTGGTCGATCACCTGATCGACCAAGCTTGCTTTGGTCGATCAGTTGATCGACCAGCTAGCTTTGGTCGATCAGCTGATCGACCTGCATGCTTTCGATCAGTTGATGACCACGAGGTCGATCAGGTCCTGTGTTATCGTGTTTTCTTAGCCGGGAGACACTACTCTTAGCCGAGAAGATATTGCCCAGGAAAATAGTGTCATGGCCGGGAAAGTATCAAGTTCACTCGGGAAAGAGATTATCTTGGATGGAAGAAGTGAAGCCGGGAAGGAGAATACCTTGACCGAGCAAAGGGGAGATGGAAAAGAGAAGCCGGGAGGAGTAAAGCCGGGAAGTACCTTGCCCGGGATAAGAAAGTTTTAATTTGACCGAAAGAACATGTTTACCTTGGCCTGTCCAAGAGAAGGTTTCACTGACAAGTTCTTACCCGGGAAAGATAAGATCTTGCCCAGGAAAGGAGATTACGTCTTCGAAAGAAATGAGGCCCGGAGGGAAAAGGTCTCATTGGCCGAGATAGGGTTAAGCTGAGAGAAGTGAAGCCGGGAGAAGGTTTCACTGGCCGGGAGAATGTGCGAAGCTTACCTTGGCTGGCAGAAAGAGAAGCGTGCCCGGGAATTGATCTTATGGATAAGGGCTTGTCCGAGAAATAGGCTATCCGGTATGGATAGGTGAGACCGGAAAGAAGATAACAATGGCCGAGAAAGGAAGCAAGAAGTGATCGAGAGAAGTGGAGAAAGGGAAGAAAGCTGGAACCAACTGCTGATCGACCAGCTGGTTGATCAGCCGAGTCTGATCGACCAACTGGTCGATCAGACTGACCTCTGATCGACCACTGGTCGACCAGCCTGATCGACCAGCTGGTCGATCAGCCTTAAGTGATCGACCAGCTGGTCGATCACCAGATAGTAAGTTCTGTAGCGAATTCGTATTGCCCGGGAACTTGACCGGGAGAAATAAGTTTTTGTACGGGAGGAGTAAGATCTTGCCCGGCAAGGAGATTAACTTCGTCGAGAGACGTTTGGCCGGGTGAAGAGATGTTTGGCCGGGAGAAACAAAGCCAAGAGAAGTTTGTTCGGGAGAATGCTTGGATAGTCTGATTTCTGTCCGGAGGAGAGTGTCTTAACTGGAGAAGTTAGATCTTGCCCGGGAAAGTGATTATCTGATCGGAAGAAGTGAAACCGGGAACTTGGTATTGCCCTTAGCCGAGAGATAAGAAGCCTTGTAGTGGCTCGAGACCGTGAGCTTTGGTAGCTCGATTTCAGGGAGCCTTGGTGGCTCAGAACCTGAGTGGCCGGGAGCTTGGTGCGAATGGCCGGATGGTCCGGGAGAGCTTTGGTAGCTCGGCTCGGGACCGTGAGCTTTGGTAGCTCGATTTCAGGGAGCCTTGGTGGCTCAGAACCTGAGTGGCCGGGAGCTTGGTGCGAATGGCCGGGACAGGTCCGAGAGAGCTTTGGTAGCTCGGCTCGGGACCGTGAGCTTTGGTAGCTCGATCTTCAGGGAGCCTTGGTGGCTCAGAACCTGAGTGGCCGGGAGCTTGGTGCGAATGGCCGGATGGTCTGAGAGAGCTTTGGTAGCTCGGCTCGGGACCGTGAGCTTTGGTAGCTCGATCTCAGGAGGAGGGCCTTGGTGGCTCGGTCTCCTGATTCCTCAAGAGGAGGGCCTTGGTGGCTCGGTCTCTTGATTCCAGGAGGAGGGCCTTTGTGGCTCGGTCTCCTGATTAGTCCGAGAGAGCTTTGGTAGCTCTGCTCGTGACATGGACTTTAATGCTTAATCCATCCTTATACTATGTCCTTGTTATAGAATGTTTTTAATGCATCTTTTGAGTGTGCAGATATACAGGACAGGTTAAGGAGGGAAATTCAAATGGATGGTGAGAGTTCCAAGGCGGGCTTTTGAGCTGTCTCTTCTGCAGGGGGAGTTCTGTGACAACGGACGGCAGCTGGTGTCAGAACAGTGCAGGGATCCGTTGGGCACAAGAACCAAGCAGAGGCTATAAGAGAAGCGAGAAGCAGCGCTGAGGAAGAGTATGAGAAGAGACTCACACATTTACTGTTGATCATCCTTGAGAGCTCACAAGCGACATTGCCAATCTTACGAGAGCCTGATCGTGAATCGAAGAAGAGGAAACAAGAGCAACGTCCTGTGTTTGGAGGAACCGGTTTGTAAGCTGTTCTTGTTGGCTCTGTCTAGAGCAACGTCCTGTGTTTGGAGGAACAGGCTTGTGCTGCTAGCTGTTCTTGTTGGCTCTGTCTAGAGCAACGTCCTGTGTTTGGAGGAACAGGCTGAGCAGCAAGCGGTTCTTGTTGTCTCTGTTGTCCGATCTTTGATTCATTGTATTCTCCTTGTCTTGTGCTTATCCTTGTATCTTTGAGACATTCTGTGGAGAGGTTCCTCCACCGAGAAGGAGAAGATTATAGCCGATATTTATCGGGGTCTGATCTGCCGAAAGATCGAGGGATCGTCCACCTTACGGACACGCCGAGGAGTAGGAGCATCATCTCCGAACCTCGTAAATACTTGTGTCAAGTGTGCTGATCTTCGTCTTCCTCTGATCAAGTTATTATTTCCGCTGCGTTAAACGAAGACGAAGGAAGAAAAGCGAAAAGTGTGGACGGCTATTCACACCCCCCCTCTCTAGCCGGTGTCCAAGAGATCCAACAATTTTAGAATCAATTGTTGATTTTTCGATCAATTAGGGATCATGATGGTTAATTACGGACGACTAACATAATCGGAAACCTATTGGATCACACGCACTACAAGTTTTCCGAAGGACTTAAAACGAGTGAGTTTGAGAATTAGATTTTTAGATCGAGAGAAATAAAGTTTAATTGCACCAAACAAAGATAAAATAATAGACTTCATCTTATGAAGATGAAATAAATAAAATTGGTTTGGTTCAAATCGGAGGTCATTTGGTTATTAAACCAAACGATTCGAATTTTGAATCAAATTGAACCAACTTAGTTTGGTTCATGATGGAAGATATTTTGGCAAAATCAAAAGCAATGAGGGGCTTCATCTTGTGAAGATGAAATGAACAAAACTGATTTAGGTTAAATCGGAGATCGTTTGATTAGTGCACTAAGTGATTTAGTTTTGAACCGCAATAAACCTGATCCGATTTGCTACAGTGTCGGTTTGGTTCACCTAGGGCTGAACCCGATTTAGGTTTTCTCTGATTTTCTTTTCTCCTTCTTCGATTCACTGCAGTTGCGAAATGAAAAATATAAAAACCCTAAATCACACTGTAGCTTCTCATATAAGATCGTGATTTTAGAAATCACATGTTCTGCTCACCGTCGGTTGTCGCGTGTTCTGCTCCCCACTGGCCATCGCGTGCTTCGAACGTCGCCAGCCATTGCATGCTTCTGACCTCGTCGGTCATTGTTCGTTGCCTACTCCACCCGGTTCCACCAGCTGCGTTATAGAGAAAGAAAGCGATCGAAAACCTAGGTGAGCCACAACAGGGGGTTTCGCGAGAAAGAAAATAGAGGAGGGGATCAACCATTGCCTCTCTTCTCTACTTGACATCCATCGGAGAAGCACAAGCGCGAAAAAACCCTTAAAGCCGGAGCCGCTGCCATCGTCGTTGCCGTTGTCACCGATGTCTTCTGCCTCTGTCGCCGCCGACGTCTCTGCCTCTACCGCCTGCGTGGGGAAGAAGGAACGCATGTGCCGGATCACACGAGTGTCGCCCTGTTCTTCATGGGATTCCGATTTTGCTCCCCATTGTGATGCTTCCTCTTCTGTGATCAAAAACCCTAGAGCGCCGATGGTTACTGGTTTTGTGCGATTGTCTTATTGCGATCAAGTGCCGCCGATTGCTGGGTTTTGTGAGAAAGGTTCTCACAATCATGATTCTAGGGTTTATCAGAGATTTTGGGTTCTTGGGTTTATGGTCGTCAAAGCTTAGGTGGAAGGGGTCTTCCATCCGGTTGTCTCTAGCCACTGGAGCGTTCTTCATCGTCAGAAATTATTTCTAGCGATTAGAGAAGCCAGGAGTCACTGCTGGGTTATTGCTAATCATTTTTGGTTGTCTGATGACCATATACAATCTTTTCAGAAGCTTACGAAGCTTCTGGATATTGTTCCATCTTTGCCGAAAAGGTTTCGACCATTTCTCCCTTTGTCGATGATCAATAGTTAACCACTGAAAACTATACCGAGAATATGATCGCTAGGGATAGCTAAAAATATCACATTCCGGAAGGCCGTCCGAAAAATTTCGGCAACATCTCCCCTGTAATAATGTCCTTCCCTAAATACATACAATGATACATAGCCACATGCGGCTGGAATAAGGACTACACATCCAACAATACAGCACAACACACACAACAAAGAAAATATAAGGCCTACACAGCCATAGTTACTAACTCATGCATGCAATGTTAAATCTACAACAATATATAGAAAAAGTCCACGTAGCGAAAACATCGTAAATCCGACAAAATGAATAACCACAAATACAAGACCAACACAGCTACATTCTATGTCAACACTACAAGTTCCAAAATGGAATACAACTATAACCATACCAACCAAAGACACCCCCTGATGTGAGACAGCAGCACTCGACCGAAACTCCAAGCTCCAAGTAACCTATCTGCTACCTGGGGAGAAAAATAAAGTAACCCCAGGGTCTGGGTAGTGAGCATTAGATACTTAGTGAGTACAGAAAGTAGTACATCTAAGATAATAAGAATGTATAGCAAGAATATACCAGCCAGGTAAACATGTATAGACGAAATAAATAATCTTCAACAGGTAAAAGATATTAGCAGGTAATATGAACCAAGGTAATAGATCATGGTATATCAACTGATACAATAAAGGAAAAAAATCATACTGTGCAATAGGTATAGGAATCATAGCATGTAATCATTTATGAAATGTCATGCAGTGCAACAATCATAGCAACCAAGTGCAACAACCACAATCATATGAATAAAGTAAACTATGTAATAATCCTACCAACAAATGCATGTAATATGCATCAACCAACGCAATCAAATATAAGTCACTGTTTGCACTCGCCACCCCCAGTCACTCCCTCAGGCAGTGAACTAAGGCGCCAAACAAGACATACTGCAAGTCCCTGTCTGCACTTGCCACCCCCAGTCACCCCCTAGGGCAGTGAACTGAGGCACCAAATAGGACATATTGCACAAACTCCAACAATTGACCATTAAAAATAAGTAGGGAGTAGCAGTGTAGCAGAAGGGCAATATAGCCAGTCCAAGCGCAGCCAACAATGCTATCATTAACCCTACAACTAGTATATGGATGTATGATGATCATCCCAATATGTAATAGCTAAAATTAATTAGCATGCTGAACAGGAATCAACAGAGGTCAATATATGTCCATGATACCATAGTTAAGACTAATCTAACCATGGATAGATCAAATAAAGATCATACAACATGTATCAAGCAACGAGTCATATGAGTATCAATAGAATGAATGATACAGATAACAAGAGTATTAAACATGACATCAATAGATCATCATAAGGTCAACAGCAAGTATCAAGCAATGATTTTCAAAAGTATCAACTAGATACTATCTCAAACAGCATGGATATCAACAGGATAAATAATATAACAATAATAGATCATGCACTGAAAAAGGATCCTGTATTGACCAAGTACAGGGTACCCACCTGATCTGACGATTGTCAACGATAGAACCCCTCAGAAAATATCTCACTCCGAGTGTAATAGGACTAGTCAAATCAAGGTCCTGCGAATATAAACGTAACAACACTAAATACACGTCCATATTAAATTTCAATAAGGTAAATCCTAACCTAACACTTAGGTTAATCCAACCCATCTAGTTTAACTTAATCCCACAGTTAAATACCACTTAACTACAATTTAATTAACTGAAACCCAACCCTTCCTTAACATAGGTCAAACCCAACTACAATCAACAGCCTATTAATTAAATCTTACAACAATACAACATCAGATCATTCAACACCTGGAAAATGACCCCTCAACAGATCAGTCCACAATCCAACAGAAACTCCTCACAATTCATTCTAACAAATCCAACAAGATCACCTGAATAGAACACACTTCATCTAATTCCATCCACAAACATTCATCGTTCATCAATAACAATCAAACTGAAATCCACAATAAACTCACCTTAGATTGGATTGAATACCCTAGATCTATTCCTCTCCTCAGCTTCACCTCACTGCCGCAAATCCACAAACCAAAACTCCAATCAACCAAACTCACATCAAGGAGCTATGGAGAAGATGAACACAATCCAGATTTAAAAAGAATAATGAAATCTACAGAACTACGGCTCAAGAACCCTAGATTAGCTAAAACCCAACTTACCTTTCTTCTTCTTCTTCGATTCTTCCTCTTGCTTGCGGCCGAAATCAACCACAGTCTCACAGCCGGCCAAAACCAAATCGAGCTCCCGATTCAAGATCTGAAGACATAAAACCCAAGATCTAAGCTCAAACCAAGCCCAAACCACAAATCTAGTTCAAACCATCCTTACCTCTCGGCTTCTTCTCCTCAATCTGCCGCTGCACGCTAGATCCAACTTTCTTTTCCGATGAGGACTTATCTTCGACAACCAGATCCCAAGTCGTTGGCGTTTCCTAGCTCAGATTAGCATCGGCCTTAAAGGATGGCGGCTATGCGTGCGTCAGAGGCAGTAGAACAGCGACGAAGCAGGAGGAATATCACGATGAGGAGGAAGGCTTTCGGCTGCTGTAGCATATAGGTTTCTTAACGAGTTAAGATCCAACAAGCTTTAACCCTTTAACCCTTTTATACCCTAATCCATTAACTCTTTTAACTTATTAATACTATTAAATAAGCTAGGGTTTGATTAATTAAACAAATCAACTTTAGGATAATAACTTCCTAATCTTCCCTAAAATAAATTATTAGGGTAAATTTTTTTACAATTAAACCCTAGTATTTTTTTGGTATTTTACAAAAATCCTGAAAAATGATCGCCACAAACGTTGTTTCATGTTTCTAGAATCAGGTTTTCTCACAAATAAATCATTATCGATCATCGGCTAGTACCAAAGATGATGACGTGACTCGTGGCTTCAGAAGCCGTCCAGACGAGAGCTTAGCATGGATCATCAGTAGAGGCGAAACTTTGACAAGGACCGCTTGATTAATATCAACTTCGTTCAATGTCATCAATAGGGTACGCGTAGAATATTTACTATTCTGTAAAAATTTTAATTTTCAATCATATCTTGTATCTATTATTTTTCCTATATTTGCATGCGTATATTGTAATAATTAGCTTAATTATTATGTTATTTTTGCTGCACATATTTGTGAAATTTGTAAACACACGCATTGCACCGGGACAATCCCAATAGTGTAATCATCTATTATCACTAAGCAATATTGATTTTCGCTTAGTGACTTAGCCCCATATGAATCAAAAAGGTCTAAGTGTAATAATCCAAATATGAAATTTATTTGGTTTAGGTTAGTTACTTTGTGAGTTGAATTAGTTTGTTTACCTTATTGACAAGTATTACAAATTATATTTTCTAAGTTGATTAACTTAGGTATATCCTTAACTAAGCCATTTTGACTTATCTTTGAGATGAGTCTAACATGAGTGTGACCCAGTCTCCTGTACCACAACTTGGTTTCCTCTTGTTAGGTCAATAGATACTTAGTTGAGGAGCTTGATATGTCAATTTTGTATATGTTATTTTTTCTAATTCCCTTAAGTGTGATTTTAGGGTTCTCCATGTTCTCAATTATGCACTTGGTTTTAGTAAACCTATCAAAATATCCAACATCACATAATTGATTAATACTTAATAAATTGAACTCAAATTGATCTACTAAAAGTACTTTACGAATAATGAAGTTTGAATCTAGTTCAATGTTACTTGTTCCAATTACCTTAAATTTTTCGTTGTTTTCAAAGGCAACAGATCCTAAATTCTTGTACTTTAACTTTATAAATTTTAATTTGTCTCCAGTCATGTGTCTAGAACATCAACTATCCAACATCCCTTGGTCCAAATCTTTGTGTTCCTACATAAAAGATACTTGGTTTGGATCCACTGTAGAGTTAAAGAGTATATAGATCTTACCTAGCTTCCATCTTGCTCATTTTTAGATTATCAAATAGTTAATTTTACGGGTTGTGTGAGATGATTTTTAATTTTTATTTGAATTAATTGAATTATGGATTTTTAAAATTTGATTAACCTTGAGTTAGATTCAAGTTTAACTTTATGACCACTGAAGTGTGTATTTCAAGAATCAGCTTCCAAGTAGTAGCGAGACATAAGGACCTTTTTGGGTATCGGAGTAATAACCACCTACTAAAACAAAGCTGGTTTGAGAAATTATACACTTAGCTAATCTAGAGAAAAACTCTAATCTAACTAGTCTAGGGTTTTATAGGGTAACTTCTGTTAGTTCCACTCAACTAAGTAAATCAAATAGGATACTCCTTACCCCACTTGACCACTTAAACTAGATTTTCCTAACGTACTATTATCTCACCTCATCCTGGTACTAGGTTGGGCAAGTATTAACCAAATTTATGTCCTTAACTAGCCTAGGTTCAATCTAAGTAAAACAAATAATAATAATAAATAAAATAAAATAAAAGCAAGCAATTCTATCTAACATGGATAGTTTTTGATCCCCTAGATTGTGACCCCTATTGGGTTTGATCAAATAGTGTATATGATCCTTGGGAACCCAGTAGTGGTTTAATCCAACTGGGTTGGTCAGGTTGGACTTAGAAGCCCATGCTTGGACTTGGGATTTTTTGGATCGATTAACTAAAGACAAGTAAGATCTATGTCTGGCTTTGTGTCCAAGTCCAGATTTGTTGTACATAACCTTTTAAGTTCTAAGTATTATATCAAGATACTTGGAGCACGAAGTAAGCGATCTTTTAGGTCGTCAATATGAAATTTTAGATTGAAATTTTCTTCCTCAAGTTTGACTTGAGTTGAAATTCCAACTTGAACATTTTCAGTTGGCGAATTGATGTTGACTTTCTACTTGAGGAGTGCTATCTCCTTTTAGAGAGAGTCAACTTGGGCACTGAACTTTGTTAGTTTCTTAGTCAAATAGTAAATAATAATTTTTAGTGCTTACAGAGCTATTAGGGTCTTCTGAACCCGATACGGATCCATGACTTGAGTTTGATTCCACTTCTGATTTCGTGTCTAGTTCGATTTTGGTCTTTGCAATTTCTTCTCTCTCTAGGAGAGCTAGGAGGCTTGTGTTTACTTCCTCCTTTTAGTCTTTTGAGGAGGACTCATCTCAGATAGCTTTGAGCGCTTTCTTCTTTGACTTGTGCTCCTTTTTGGATTCGGGCATTCGGCCTTGAAATTTCTCCTTAATTGGTTAGGCCTAACCAATATGTATACTTGATAGATTCTATAAAACTTTGCACACAAGTTAGAAATAGTGAAGTCGAGAAAAATGCCCTCTCCCATAGTGACCAATTATAGCTTCTCAATTTATCTTTTCATAGGTTGTCGTGAGGCCAACTGTGTGGAATCACTGGGGTAACAAATTTCACTTTTTGCTACAAGTAGAAATAGCAACAAATTTGACTTAAACTCTTTCTTCAACTAATCAAAACACTTAACTGTAGAACAGGATAAAAGCTCTAAGCAAGTGGATAGGTGGATCACCTATCCTTTATCCTTTCTCTTTCTTAGCAAATTAGAGATGGAGAAACCTCTTATACTTAATTCATTCAAAAGATTGAGAATTGCATACAAGAAAAAGAAATTGAAAAATTATGCACAAAGAAACAAGAGCATTGAGCTTATGATAAATTAGAGCACCTTATTAATGCCCCCATAGCCTCAAGCTTAAGCTTCTTTTCAACTTTGATTTTGCCTTTTTCAAGTAGCGATCAATTGAAGAATCATGTGCCAGTCAACTGCTAACTTGATTTTGTCATCCTGCAATGAAATCACCCCTTATTAGTGAGTAAAAGAAAGCTGGCAATTGGGCCAACCTTTAGGGTTGACCCAGTCTTTCTTCTATTTTAGTTTGATATGATTGTTGCTTCAGCTTATTTATATATGTTACTTCTAAATTCTTTAAAACTTTTGAGTGTCATTGGATCTTTGCACATTTAATGTACATGTTGCTTTGTCATTGAATTTTCTATGTTTTGTTAGTTATATCACTACAAGATTTTTACCTAGTAGAGAAACTATTAGAATTGAATTGAAAAAGGGATTGACATTTCCCTAGGTTTTCTATTAGATGGACTATATCCATGAATATTACAACTAAGATCCTTAAGATTTCAATATGTACTCCCCTTAAGACAATGCCTATATCTTTAAAGTCAATTTGTTAAAAATGAAAAAAATTATGATCAAATTCCTTCATATAAATAAGGCATATGTTCATGGCATAAGGAATACACATTAACTCTCCTTTATTGAAGTGTCAATTAAGCTCTAAATACTTTATTATTATTAAAATAAAATGAACAATTTATAATATTTTTCACAATCCATCTATCCAATATATTTCTAAATTATAAAAATTATTGATTAAAATAAGTAATTAGTAATCATATACTATTTGTTTACTACAACTCTACATTTTTATGTAATTTAAAAAATTATCATCATATTAGATGAAGAAATTCTCATCAAGAATTATAAATAATCTGAAATATACTTTAAAATTTTGCATTAATTGCACATCATGCAAAAAAAAAAAAAACGTGTAAGACATTGTAAACAGTCTGGATCTGTGTCATTGTCAATATTATGAGAGGCATAAGCACCTGGTGGGTTGTAGGGTTGGCAGATCTATGAAACCATCAAACAACTACCCTATTGAGCTAAGTCTCAAGTGCTAAGTGCTATAGGGTGCTAGGATTAGGTCCTAGGTGCTATTTTTAATGGGTATGACTAAGATTATGTACTATGGATGACCCGAGAATATCTTATAATATAAGAATATGACAATATGGATAAATAAATAAAAATTGATGTGATTTTTTAAAATTGGCATTAGATATTGAGTCTTTCTTGTCAATTAATTTTGAAGTTGATCAGTATAATTTTATAAAAAATTTTTATTAATCATCAAAATAAATCAGGAAGTACTCATGATGGACGGTCCAATACCCTAGCATTCATAGACCAATGCCATACATTAAAGAAAATTTATCCGACAATTAATTATAGATAAGATTCCATCTTTAAATATTTGAAAAACTTCATAAATACTTTGTCGCTGCACCTTAGCCTCATGGGCAAATTTAATATGATTATTGCACCTAGGTCAAGATGGAAGTTGAATCTTGAGGTAAGAAATGTATGGGAACATAAAATAACACATTCAATATTGATCCATAATATATTAGTTTCAAACTACTATATATGATTATGACATCTGCCTAATTATATAAATTAAGCATTTCAATATTAATTAATCTTTAGTGTTGAGGCAATGGTCCATTGTTGAGTTTAATCATTGTGCTTTAATGTGCTAACAATAAAGTTTCAATCTCTCTTTTCCTATATCACAAGTTAATACAGAATAAAGTATAACAAGAAAGTAATAATTTTGGTAAACTATTTAGTCTTAACTTTAGATATTTAGTGAAATCCTAAGTTAGATCAACGCCTACTATTCCCCTTCTTAGGATTGCATCTTCATCCATTCCAATCGGGAGAAGTTACCTTTTGCCAATTTGGTCCTCCAGACTCGCTAGACTTTTATTGAGCCTTGATCTTCGACCTCCAGGACTTTCATTGCTAAAAGTCCGGTCCTCCAAATCCGCCTAGACTTTCCACTAGGTGCTCTGATCTGTCAAGACTTCTTGTCCAGTCCTCCTGACCAGGACTTCCTTGCCCAGTCCTCCAAACCAGGTCTTCCTTGCTCAGTCTTCCAAACTAGGTCTTCCTTACCTAGCTACAACTAGGGCTTCTTTTGCCTAGTCCCAACTAGGATTTTCCTGTGCTACCTGCACACTTAATTCTACTTGTTAGTCCACTTCACAGACTTAACTTGAATCCTTTGTCATTATCAAAATTCAGGTTCGATCATCTGGTGCTCTCTGCACCAACAATCTCTCCCTTTTATATTATGACAACCTAGGTTCGAAGTTAAGTATAAATGCTTTAATAAAAATAAGTTAATATATAGTAATTTCAAGTCATCAACACAAAAAAAAGTTTAAGTTTAAAACGTGTGACTCCTCTTAACTCAAGATTCTTCCCCTAAAACTGAGAGAAAATTTTAAAAATATAATTTTTCTCTCTCCCCTTAAACTTAACATGGTTCTTTTGCTTTATCAATTTGTTTAATCATCCGAGTCATATTTTAATTTTTAAAAATATGTTCCAAAAATATTTTGTAAAAGTTAGTGAAGTTTTGAAAATTTTCAAGTCCATTTTGAAAAATAGTTTTTCAAAAATATTTTAAAAACCTTAATGTAATTTATAATTTAGAATATTTTAAAAATTTGTATTCAATTCAAAATTTTTTGAAAGTTTATGTTTGAAAAAATTTATCCTTAAATTTTGTATTTAAACTTGAACTTTTCTCCCCCTTTGACATAATAAAAAAACACTTAACCCTTGAGTGATTTTTTAAAGCAATTTGATAAGTAATAATGTCAATCAAGTTAGTAGATACATTTGAGTCCAAGCATGTTTATATATATAATATCTGAAATACTTAGATAAAAAAATTATTCTTTAGGTATATATCTAACTTATTAGTATTGGTTGACTATCAGAAGATAGTAGCTTGACTAAGTTAATCAAGTTTAAGTGTATCATTCTAACTAGCTCTTTACTAAGCAGGAACACTTAACTTGTTTTATGTTTGTTGTTTTTATTCCAGATTTTATTTTGATGTACACATATAAGCATCAAAAACTCAGGATTTTATCCTATGCATCTCATACGGTTCTAGGTTTCATAATACACAAATAAGTTATATTTAGTGTGCTTTGTAAGATGCGGTTAACCTAAGTCTATAGGATCATGATCTCTACTAGAAGTGTCTAGTCTAAGTCTTTAACTTTGCCTTTAATTTTAAAATTAAAATAAATTTAAAAATATCATTTTTTTGAAACTAAATTTTTTAAGAAAATGATGAGTAAGTAAATTTTATAAACATTTTTAAAAATATAAATAATAATAGATTTGAAAATCTTATTTTTGAAAAACACATTATAAAAAATTTATTTTAAAAATTTATCTTTAGTCTACTAAGTATATTCCTAATTTAGCAAAAGATGCAATCAACATGAAATAAGATAGGTCAATACACTAAAAAAGTCAAAGTTAACATAGTACGCAAAAAAAATATAACTAAATAATGAAAATTTAGAACTAGCGGGGTCTACTGGGGGGTGGAGGTGGGTGGCCTATGCTCCAAGATATGAGCATGTCTATCATTTTAGTGTGTCTAGCCCTACTCTGCTCCTCCTGACTCTCATACTGACTAGTCACGGCCTACTGTTAGGTGACAACTGACTCGTATAAGCTAGTGACTGATTCATGTAGACTGGTGATTGACTTCTCGAGCCTGATCATTCTCTGCTCTAGAGTGATAGGAGGTGGAGGTGGAGGGATCTAAAGAATATCAGCTAAGTTGATGTCATCTTCCTCGTCCTCTGTTGCCTGCTATGACTGAGGCTAGTTCCCCCATATCCAAGACAAGATTACATCCTCATCTATATGGATCCCAACTAAGGAGAAGTTCCTAATGCCTAAAATATCAAACTCACTAGCTAGTTTGACCTCACTTGAGGTGATGTCAAACCCAAGGGATGCTAGGAGTGAGGTCAAAATGTGGCAGTAGAACATATAGACCCTCCTGCTAGTGGTGACATTAGATGAAAAGATGATTGTATAAAACATATGTAAATTAATATCTATGTCTAATCTATGAAGTAGTGCATATGAAAGAAATGTATAAAAAGGTCGCATCATCGTGACATCCCTAGTAGTCAGGGGCAGAATGCAAGTCACTAAGACTCTGTACAGAACATAGTCCAGTACTCTGAGTCTGACTGATGGAAACTAGGTTACTATAGGAACCCTCTCCTCTCCAAAAAAATATAAATGCATGAGGTCTAATGTGATATGTGAGTAGGGATCAGTAAAAGGTCCATCCTTAGGGGGTAACACAAAAATGGACATGATGAATATCTAAGTCCTAAGTGTTCTCTAATGATGGTGGGAGATAGAATCAAATCTCTACCTCCAACTCGGGTGGAGTAGATCAAATCGTCGATTTGAACTAAGTTATTGAACAGCTTAGCAGACATACCAGTGTTGATTAGGCTAGTACAATAAACTAGTCTCTCTAGGCCGTAATGCTCTACGATCTCCATGGAAGGTATGCATGAACATAATAAAAATATCTTACATAAATATCTAGAATACAGAGGTACAAATGTCAATGATGCAAATCTAATCCTAAGCTCTTGAGTGGAGAATCTAGGATCTGTGCTCGGGGTACTAGAGGTCCCAGCCTTAGTGGTCTTCCTCTTAATCCTAATACATAAATCTAAGGAAAGTAACTTAATTGACTTTAGGATCGTTTAGGGGTTTCCTTAGGCATATCGAATCGAAAAAAAATAGAGAACTGACGACCAAAAAAGTTTGATGGCGGCGCAGAAGAAGTTTTTGGAGGTTGAAAGGGAATTTTGGGCGGCTTGGAAGCTTAGGTCTCGGGTGCCTATATAGATGTGATCCAGGCGCCTGAATTTTAATTGGGGCCCTGGATTTCGTACAGTGCAGGGTTCTTGGATCTTTTCCTGGCGCCATGATTCTTAAAATCGGGGGAGTGTGCACAAAACTGTGGGCAATGTTCAGGAATAAGTTTGAGGCACCTGGATTTATATTCGGGTGCCCGAATTATGTTAGGTCGGGCTCACGCATTGGATATTAAGTATTGATTAATTTTTAATTTAATTGGTTAAGTTTTAAGTTATTTGAGTTTTTAATTAAGTTAATTAATTAGTTAAGATTTTAATTAATTAGTAAAAAAATTCATTGGTTAAGATTTAATTAATTAATTAAGTAAAAAATTAATTGGTTAAGGTTTAATTAATTAGTTAAGTAAAAAATTAATTGGTAATGTTTTAATTAATTAGTAAAAAAATTAATTGGTTAATGTTTTAATTAATTAGTAAAAAAATTAATTAATTTAGTTAAATTGATTCCTAGTTTCATCTCACTCATGTCTAGATTATTAAGCAATTAATCCTATAGATTGTGTGAGATGATTTTTTAATTTTTATTTTAATTAATTGCAATATGATTTTCTAAGACTTGATTAACCTTGAGTTAGATTCAAGTTTAGCCATCAACTAATTAGATGTACATTTCAAGAATTAGTTTCCAGGCAGTGACGAGGCACATAGACCTTCTTAGGTATCGGAACAATGACCACCTTCCAAGATAAAGTTAGTTCAAGAAATTAAACACTTAGCTAATCCAAGGAAAGAATTTTGGTCTAACAAGTCTAAGGTTTTGCGAGGTAGCTTTGGTTAGTTCCACTCAGCTAGGTAAACCAAACAGGGTACTCCGTACCTCACTTGACTGCCTAAATTAGATTTCTCTAGCATACTATCATCTCACCCAACCCTGATACTAGGTTGGAAAATTATTAATTAATCTATGTCCTTAACTAACCTAGGTTCAATCTAAGTTCAAAGGGAATAAAAAATAAAAAAATAAAAAGAAATCAAATAATTCTTATCTAACTAAAATGGTTTTGGATCCCCTGGATCATGACCCCTGTTAGGTCTGATCAGATAGTGTATTTGATTCTTAGGGACCCAATATTAGTTCAGTCCAACTTAATTAATCAAGCTGGACTTAGAAACCCATGCTTGAACTCGGGGTTTCTTGGTTTGATTTACCAGAGACAAATAAGACCTATGTCTGGCTTTGTGTCCAAGTCCTGATTTGTTGTATATAGCTCTTTGATTTCCAAGCATCATGTCAAGATACTTGGAGCCCATTGTGAACTTTTCCAATGACTATTTTAGATCGTCAACTTGAAGTTTCAGTTTGGAATTTTCTTCCTCAAGTTGGACTTGAGTTAAAATTCTAACCTAAACATTTTCAATTGACAAGCTGATGTTAACTTTCTCCTTAAGAAGGGTTACCTCCTTTTGGAGAGAGTTAACTTAGACACTGAACTTTATTAGTTTTTTAGTTAAGAAATATATGATAGAATATAATTTTCTATTAATGAATTGCTTACATTGCTATTTGGACTTTCTGAACCGGATACGGATCCGTGGCTTAATTTTGATTAAGTTTCGGACTCTGTGTCTGGTTCGGTCTCGGTCTCAACAATCTCCTCTCTTGTTCGGAGGGCTAGGAAGCTTGTATTTCCTTCTTCCTTTGAGTCTTCTAAGGATGACTCATCCTAGGTGGCCTTTAGTGACTTCTTCTTTGTTTTGCGCTTCTTCTTTTGATTAGGGTATTCGACCTTGAAATGCCCCTTCTCGTTGCACCCGTAACAAGTGATTTCAACCTTGTTGATTGGTGTTTTGTTGGATCTAGCTTCTGGATCACCTTCTTTACTTCTGATTTCCGGATTCCACGTTTCTTCTTGAACATTTTCTGAACTAGATTGACTAGTTCGGTAGCAACCTCATCATTGCTTTCGGAACTCGATGAGTCTTCGGATTCTTCCTCAATTCAATGTCTCATCTTTCATTCTTTGGTTTGACTTGTAAAAAGAGCAATCCCTTTCTCAACTGGATTAGCATTAGTCTGTTTGTGCAGTTTAAATTCCAAAAAGAATTCATCCAACTTAATTTTAGAAAGGTCCCTGGAGACCTTATACGCATTAACCATTGATGCCCACAAGGTGTTCCTAAGGAACGCTTTCAATGCGTACCTGATGACATCTCGGTTCTCCAAGGGTTGTCCTATGACGTGGAGTCCATTGAGTAGATCTTGAATCCGTGCGTGTAGCCCACTCACCGATTCACCTTCTTACATTCTGATGTTGTAGAGTTTATTCAAAAGAAGGTCATGCTTACTCACTTTTGTATCAGTGGTTCCCTTATGTAGCTGATAACATTCATTTTTACAGTTCATTTTGGCTTTAATTCTTGATGTTTTTATCCTCTCATTGTTTAACTATTGAGTATTAATATATTTTATGAGTAAGAACTTATTTTGGACTATATTGTTTATTCCTACAGATTTGGGGGTCTAATATTTCTAATGTGTTTTTGTAGGATACTTAAAGAGCCATGAAGTTGGATCAAGTTCAATTGAAGTAAAGAGAGCCCAACCCAATTTCGGGTTCATCTCCTCTCATATCCAATTTCGGATCCGGATATGGGTTCACAAAAGATCCACTTTGACCACAACCCGAAAAGGAGGCTAGAGGAAGCAGGAAGTTTGATTTAGGAGAGGGACTCTTCATCCATCTCTAACCTAGGCCACGACCACCATCATCCACCTCCGTTCCCACCATTTTCAGCTGCCAGAGTTGGAGAGATTTTCTTCCTTCGACGATTGGAGCTTCACTTAGAGGAGAAGAGGGATTCCCTTCTCCACACAGATCATCCACGGGGGATTGCATCGGAGCTGGGGTTTCCTTCCTTCGCCGCATCCTTCGCTTCGCTTCACATCCACCTATCGGCCAGAGATAGAGGGAGACTCCATTTCCATTTTGAGCGTAGTTTTGTTATTGTCTGTTAACTGTTTGTTGAATTTCCTCTTACAGTTTATAGTACTTACAGCATTTGGTGATGTTGATTGTTATTAGCTTTCTCTTTATTAATTGTTGATGCATTTGGTTGTTTTGTCAATGCAATTAATTTTTGTTTATAGCACTTATTGTTCATTTCATTATGAGGTTTAGGATTCAGTACAACCCCCTTTGTCCAATCGAAAATATAAATCCCAAAGTTTCTAATAATCCCTAGGATTACTTTACACCGACTAGTCGTTAGGAGACGACTTGAGTTATCCTATACTACTTTAGTTAGGGGATTCGGTACTAAACTAAATTGACACACTCATTTTAGACGATAAAAACTGAGCAAATCAACAATTCAATGAGCTTATCCCATAAATCTTTTGCACTTATGAAGGGACTAACCCAGTTGAGCTCCTCCTTTGTGAGACCACATTGGAGGGTCTGGGTTGCCTTAGCGTCAGCTTCAATCTTTCATTTTTGTCGCGGGATCTCATTTCTTGCAAGGTTGTGGGATGCCATCGTCATTTGTTGGAAGTGTGAACCCAGTTTAGATCACAATCTATATTTCCACTTGTGTTTTGTTATGGTACTCCATCCTTCCCTTCCAGTGGATAAAATCTTCCCTTGAAAATAACGGGGGTCTAGCAGTGCTATAACCTTCTTGATGGATCATTTATCTTGCATAAAAAATAAATAAAAGAATGTACCAAGACTTAGTTTTTGATTAGTAGTGCAGGAAAAACTAAAATACAAAAAATAAAGTAAAAAATTGAATAGGCTCGAATAGTGATTGCACTAAATTCGAGTACCCTCACTCTGATAGCAATTGTAGGATCAAGTCAGAGCGCTAGAGGAGGTGAATAACATTTCATGATTTTTTCACTTGTCCGACAAATCGTGCGTAAAACAGAGTGCGTAAATAAAAATTACAATGGAAAAATAAGAAATGAGTATGTTTTTGTTTACTTAGTTCATAGCCACAGGCTGCTACTCTAAGGTCCATAATCCCTGATCGTTTCTGATGGGCAATCCATTATAAAAATTCCCCTCTTACGAGAAGGAGTTTGTCTCTTGACAAAATCAATTAGGAATGGTAAATCCTTACCATCCTAAGATCGATGTTAAGTACAAAAATGGCAAACAAAAGATTATTGACTTAGAAGATTAGAAGTATGAATGTCGGTGCAACTCCTCGACATTACGACGACGTACTTGATCGGCTGTTTGTGCATAGGAAGTCGTCGTAGTAGCGTAGCAAGTTATACTTAGGGTTTCCCCTCACAACTGCTTATAAAGGCTGGTCTGGGTGCTTGAAAGTCCTTCCTGGAGCCTCTAAATCATCCCGTCGATTCACTTCCGATGCTGACTCGGCATCTTCTGGGCGTTTATCCATTCTGGATGCCTAGATGTTGATGTAGAGGTTGTTGGATCAATTTTGACTTCGTAATGCTTTATCCTTATCCGGGTGTCTGGAGCCTCTCTGAGCACCTAGAGGTTGAAGTGTCCTGACCATTGGGACTCTGCCACCTCATTAGCCTCGCTAGCCTGTTCGATTGACATCCAAGCGCCTAGACCATCAAGTCACCTGGAACATTAAGTTTCATCCCCTCCTTTCCTGCTTCACAAGTTAGTACAGAACAAAGTATAATAGGAAACTAACAGTTTGGTCTTGACTTTAGATTTCTAGTGAAATTCTAGATTAGATCGATGTCTACTATTCCCCTTCCCGGGAACGCGTCCTCACTCACTCCACTCGAGAGAAGTTACCTTTTGCCAACTTGGTCCTCCAGACCCGTTGGACTTTTGCTCAGCCTTAATCCTCAGCCCTAGGACATTCACTACTAGATGTCTGATCTTCTAAACCCGTCTTGACTTTCCACCTGATGCTCTGATCTGTCAAAACTTCCTATCCAATCCTCCTAACCAGGACTTCATTGTCAAGTCCTTCAAACTAGGTATTCCTTGTCTAGTCCTCTAAATCAGGTCTTCCTTGCCTAGCTGCAACTAGAACTTCCTTTGCCTGGCCTCAACTAGGACTTCCTTGTGCTACCTGCATATTTAGTTTAGCTTGTTAGTCCACTGCACAGACTTAACTTAAACCTTTTATCATTATCAAAATCCAAGTTCAATCATCCGGTGCTCCCTGCACTAATAGAAGTTTCTTCTTTCCTTTCCTTTTTCTTCTCCTTACCTTTTTTTTTTTGCTTTTTTCACTTGCAACCTTTTTTCACTTGCATTAACTTGTTTATGCAATTCAAGTTCATAAAATAATTCATATAGTTTAACAATTGACAAGTCCCTAGAAACTTTGTTAGCATCCACCATTGATGACCACAATGAATCTAGGGAATGATTTTGAAGCATTTGATGCAATCTCTATTCTCTAACCTTTCTCCGATGGCATGAAGTCCATTTTTAATAATTCTTTGAACTTTTCATGAAGTTGACTCACGATTTCACCTTCCTTCATTGTGAAATTCTGCATTTGGTTGACGAGAAGGTTCCTTTTTGCAATTCTTGAATCCTTGGTTCCCTCATTGAGTTCAATCAACTTCTCCCACAATCTTTGGCACTTTTGAATGGACCGACCTTGCTTCGAGTTCAGTCCACACTGCAAGGTAACCACCGTTTTGGCATTTGCTTGTGACTTCCATTTTTGTTCAACGGACCATCGTGTGGATTCTAGTACTTTTTCATTTTCATCTGTTGGCTCAGAGAAGTCCTCAGTTACGGAGAACACATATCTATTTCAGTTCTTAGGTAGTATTACATGCGACTCTTCCGGTATGCGAAATTGCTTCCCTTAAAGTACAATGGCCATGTAGTGCTGTGACCTTCTTTCAATGATATTTTGTTGTTCTAAGCTTAGCTCCTTTGGGTGTAAGTCCTCTAAAGTAACCTTGCTCTAATACCACTTGTTAGGACCTTGTGAGTTAGAAGGGTAGGGTTGAATTGCTCAAATCGCTTAGTTTTGATCTAGGGCAACGGAAACTCTTTAACGAGCCAGCCACACCACACACCCAACGCTAAGTTGGATGATTTTACTTGGTATCTGCCTCCTTGAGGCGACTAATCCAAGGATCCACTCTCAGCTCACTACTTCCACTTAACCTTCTCCTTCTCGGACAAATCCCGAAGGCAAAGAAACCTTCTTATAGTAGGATTACAATATCTTACAAGACAAGGTAAAAAATACAAAGAAGAAGAAGAGAAGTTTTACAATGATCTTGAGAGATTTAGCTTCTTCTTCT
>NC_133875.1:1063857-1096257 GCF_044706935.1 Curcuma longa
AGGATTGCATCTTCATCCACTCCACTTGGGAGAAGTTACCTTTTGCCAATCTGGTCCTCCAGACTCGTTAGACTTTTGTTGAGTCTTGATCTTCGACCTCCAGGACTTTCATTGCTAGATGTCCCCTCCAAACCCGTCTAGACTTTTCCACTAGGTGCGTCTGATCTGTCAAGACTTCTTGTCCAGTCCTCCTGACCAGGATTTTCTTGCCCAGTCCTCCAAACCAGATCTTCCTTGCTCAGTCTTCCAAACTAGGTCTTCCTTGTCCAGTCCTCTAAATCATGACTTCCTTTGCTTAGCCACAACTAGGAGTTTCCTATGCTGCCTGCACACTTAATTCTACTCATTAGTCCACTTCACAAACTTAACTTGAATCCTTTGCCATTATCAAAATTCAGGTTCGATCATCTAGTACTCCCTGCACCAACAATCTCTCCCTTTTTTATTATGACAACCTAGGTTCGAAGTTAAGTATAAATGCTTTAATAAAAATGAGTTAATATATAGTAATTTCAAGTCATCAACACAAAAAAAAGTTTAAATTTAAAACATGTGACTCCTCTTAACTCAAGATTCTTCCTCTAAAACTGAGAGAAAATTTTAAAAATATAATTTTTCTCTCTCCCCTTAAACTTAACATGGTTCTTTTGCTTTATCAATTTGTTTAATCATCCAAGTCATATTTTAATTTTTAAAAATATTTTCTAAAAATATTTTGTAAAAGTTAGTGAAGTTTTAAAAAATTTTCAAGTCCATTTTGAAAAATAATTTTTCAAAAATATTTTTAAAAACCTTAATGTAATTTTAATTTAGAATATTTTAAAAATTTATCAATTCAAATTTTTTTGAAAGTTTATGTTTAAAAATTTATCCTTAAACTTTGTATTTAAACTTGAACTTTTCTCGCCCTTTGACATAATTAAAAAATATTTTAACACTTGAGGGATTTTTGAAAGCAATTTGATAAGTAATAATGTCCATCAAGTTAGAAGATAAGTTTGAGTTCAAGCATACTATATATAATATCTAAAATACTTAGATAAAAAAATTATTCTTTAGGTATATATCTAACTTATTAGTATTGGTTGACTATCAGAAGATAGTAGCTTGACTAAGTTAATCAAGTTTAATTGTATCATTCGAGCTAGTTCTTTACTAAGCAGGAACACTTAACTTCATCTATGTTTGTTGTTTTTAGCTCAAATTTTATTTTGATGTACACACATAAGCATCGAAAACTTAGGCTTTTACCCTATGCATCTCATATCGTTCTAGATTTCATAATACACAAATAAGTTATATTTAGTGTGCTTTGTGAGATGCGGTTAACCTAAGTCTATAGGATCATGATCTCTACTAGGAGTGTCTAGTCTAAGTCTTTAACTTTGCCTTTAATTTTAAAATTAAAATAAATTTAAAAATATCATTTTTTTAAACTAAATTTTTTAAGAAAATGATGAGTAAGTAAATTTTTATAAGCATTTTTAAAAATATAAATAATAATAGATTTGAAAATCTTATTTTTGAAAAACACATTATAAAAAATTTATTTTAAAAATTTATCTTTAGTCTACTAAGTATATTCCTAATTTAGCAAAAGATGCAATCAACATGAAATAAGATAGGTCAATACACTAAAAAAGTCAAACTTAACATAGTACGCAAAAAAAATATAACTAAATAATGAAAATTTAGAACTAGCGGGGTCTACTGGGGGGTGGAGGTGGGTGGCCTATGCTCCAAGATATGAGCATGTCTATCATTTTAGTGTGTCTAGCCCTACTCTGCTCCTCCTGACTCTCATACTGACTAGTCACGGCCTACTGTTAGGTGACAACTGACTCGTATAAGCTAGTGACTGATTCATGTAGACTGGTGATTGACTCCTCGAGCCTGATCATTCTCTGCTCTAGAGTGATAGGAGGTGGAGGTGGAGGGATCTAAAGAATATCAGCTAAGTTGATGTCATCTTCCTCGTCCTCTGTTGCCTGCTGTGACTGAGGCTAGTTCCCCCATATCCAGGACAAGATTACATCCTCATCTATATGGATCCCAACTAAGGAGAAGTTCCTAATGCCTAAAATATCAAACTCACTAGCTAGTTTGACCTCACTTGAGGTGATGTCAAACCCAAGGGATGCTAGGAGTGAGGTCAAAATGTGGCAGTAGAGCATATAGACCCTCCTGCTAGTGGTGACATTAGATGAAAAGATGATTGTATAAAACATATGTAAATTAATATCTATGTCTAATCTATGAAGTAGTGCATATGAAAGAAATGTATAAAAAGGTCGCATCATCGCGACATCCCTAGTAGTCAGGGGCAGAATGCAAGTTACTAAGACTCTGTACAGAACATAGTCCATTACTCTGAGTCTGACTGATGGAAACTAGGTTACTATAGGAACCCTCTCCTCTCCAAAAAAATATAAATGCATGAGGTCTAATGTGATATGTGAGTAGGGATCAGTAAAAGGTCCATCCTTAGGGGGTAACACAAAAATAGACATGATGAATATCTAAGTCCTAAGTGTTCTCTAATGATGGTGCGAGATAGAATCAAATCTCTACCTCCAACTCGGGTGGAGTAGATCAAATCGTCGATTTGAACTAAGTTATTGAACAGCTCAGTAGACATACCAATGTTGATCAGGCTAGTACAATAAACTAGCTAGTCTCTCTAGGTCGTAATGCTTTACGATCTCCATGGAAGGTATGCATGAATATAATAAAAATATTTTACATAAATATCTAGAATACAGGGGTACAAATGTCAATGATGCAAATCTAATCCTAAGCTCTTGAGTGGAGAATCTAGGATCTGTGCTCGGGGTACTAGAGGTCCCAGCCTTAGTGGTCTTCCTCCTAATCCTAATACATAAATCTAAGGAAAGTAACTTAATTGACTTTAGGATCGTTTAGGGGTTTCCTTAGGCATATCGAATCGAAAAAAATAGAGAACTGACGACCAAAAAAGATTGATGGTGGCACAGAAGAAGTTTTTGGAGGTTGATAGGGAATTTTGGGCGGCTTGGAAGCTTAGGTCTCGGGTGCCTATATAGATGTGATCCAGGCGCCTGAATTTTAATTGGGGCCCTGGATTTCGTACAATGCAGGGTGCTTGGATCTTTTCCTGGCGCCATGATTCTTAAAATTGAGGGAGTGTGCACAAAACTGTGGGCAATGTTCAGGAATAAGTTTGGGGCACCTGGATTTATATTCGGGTGCCCGAATTATGTTAGGTCGGGCTCACGCATTGGATATTAAGTATTGATTAATTTTTAATTTAATTGGTTAAGTTTTAAGTTATTTGAGTTTTTAATTAAGTTAATTAATTAGTTAAGATTTTAATTAATTAGTAAAAAAATTCATTGGTTAATATTTAATTAATTAATTAAGTAAAAAAATTAATTGGTTAAGGTTTAATTAATTAGTTAAGTAAAAAATTAATTGGTTAATGTTTTAATTAATTAGTAAAAAAATGAATTGATTTAGTTAAATTGATTCTTAGTTTCATCTCACTCTCTGCAATTAATCCTATAGATTGTGTGAGATGATTTTTTAATTTTTATCTTAATTAATTGCAATATGATTTTCTAAGAATTGATTAACCTTGAGTTAGATTCAAGTTTAGCCATCAACTAATTAGGTGTACATTTCAAAAATTAGTTTTCAGGCAGTGACGAGGCACATAGACCTTCTTAGGTATCGGAACAATGACCACCTTCTAAGATAAAGTTAGTTCGAGAAATTAAACACTTAGCTAATCCAAGGAAAGAATTTTGGTCTAACAAGTCTAAGGTTTTGCGAGGTAGCTTTGGTTAGTTCCACTCAGCTAGGTAAACCAAACAGGGTACTCCGTACCTCACTTGACTGCCTAAATTAGATTTCTCTAGCATACTATCATCTCACCCAACCCTGATACTAGGTTGGAAAATTATTAATTAATCTATGTCCTTAACTAACCTAGGTTCAATCTAAGTTCAAAGGGAATAAAAAATAAAAAAATAAAAAGAAATCAAATAATTCTTATCTAACTAAAATGGTTTTGGATCCCCTGGATCATGACCCCTGTTAGGTCTGATCAGATAGTGTATTTGATTCTTAGGGACCCAATATTAGTTCAGTCCAACTTAATTAATCAAGCTGGACTTAGAAACCCATGCTTGAACTCGGGGTTTCTTGGTTTGATTTACCAGAGACAAATAAGACCTATGTCTGGCTTTGTGTCCAAGTCCTGATCTGTTGTATATAGCTCTTTGATTTCCAAGCATCATGTCAAGATACTTGGAGCCCATTGTGAACTTTTCCAATGACTATTTTAGATCGTCAACTTGAAGTTTCAGTTTGGAATTTTCTTCCTCAAGTTGGACTTGAGTTAAAATTCTAACATAAACATTTTCAATTGATAAGCTGATGTTAACTTTCTCCTTAAGAAGGGTTACCTCCTTTTGGAGAGAGTTAACTTAGACACTGAACTTTATTAGTTTTTTAGTTAAGAAATATATGATAGAATATAATTTTCTATTAATGAATTGCTTACATTGCTATTTGGACTTTCTGAACCGGATACAGATCCGTGGCTTAATTTTGATTAAGTTTCGGACTCTATGTCTGGCTCGGTCTCGGTCTCAACAATCTCCTCTCTTGTTCGGAGGGCTAGGAAGCTTGTATTTCCTTCTTCCTTTGAGTCTTCTAAGGATGACTCATCCTAGGTGGCCTTTAGTGACTTCTTCTTTGTTTTGTGCTTCTTCTTTTGATTAGGGTATTTGACCTTGAAATGCCCCTTCTCGTTGCACCCGTAACAAGTGATTTCAACCTTGTTGATTAGTGTTTTGTTGGATCTAGCGTTCTAGATCACCTTCATTACTTCTGATTTCTGGATTCCACGTTTCTTCTTGAACATTTTCTGAACTAGATTGACTAGTTCGGTAGCAACCTCATCATTGCTTTTGGAACTCGATGAGTCTTCGGATTCTTCCTCAATTCAATGTCTCATCTTTCATTCTTTGGTTTGACTTGTAAAAAGAGCAATCCCTTTCTCAACTGGATTAGCATTAGTCTGTTTGTGCAGTTTAAATTCCAAAAAGAATTCATCCAACTTAATTTTAGAAAGGTCCCTGGAGACCTTATACTCATTAACCATTGATGCCCACAAGGTGTTCCTAAGGAACGCTTTCAATGCGTACCATGATGACATCTCGGTTCTCCAAGGGTTGTCCTATGACGTGGAGTCCATTGAGTAGATCTTGAATCCGTGTGTGTAGCCCACTCACGGATTCACCTTCTTTCATTCTGATGTTGTAGAGTTTATTCAAAAGAAGGTCATGCTTACTCACTTTTGTATAAGTGGTTCCCTTATGTAGCTGATAACATTCATTTTTACAGTTCATTTTAGCTTTAATTCTTGATGTTTTTATCCTCTCATTGTTTAACTATTGAGTATTAATACATTTTATGAGTAAGAACTTATTTTGGACTATATTGTTTATTCCTACAGATTTGGGGGTCTAATATTTCTAATGTGTTTTTGTAGGATACTTAAAGAGCCATGAAGTTGGATCAAGTTCAATTGAAGTAAAGAGAGCCCAACCCAATTTCGGGTTCATCTCCTCTCATATCCAATTTTGGATCCGGATATGGATTCACAAAAGATCCACTTTGACCACAACCCGAAAAGGAGGCTAGAGGAAGCAGGAAGTTTGATTTAGGAGAGGGACTCTTCATCCATCTCTGACCTAGGCCACGACCACCATCATCCACCTCCGTTCCCACCATTTTCAGCTGCCAGAGTTGGAGAGATTTTCTTCCTTCGACGATTGGAGCTTCACTTAGAGGAGAAGAGGGATTACCTTCTCCACACAGATCATCCACGGGGGATTGCATCGGAGCTGGGCTTTCCTTCCTTCGCCGCATCCTTCGCTTCGCTTCACATCCACCTATCGGCCAGAGATAGAGGGAGACTCCATTTCCATTTTGAGCGTAGTTTTGTTATTGTCTGTTAACTGTTTGTTGAATTTCCTCTTACAGTTTATAGTACTTACAGCATTTGGTGATGTTGATTGTTATTAGCTTTCTTTTTATTAATTGTTGATGCATTTGGTTGTTTTGTCAATGCAATTAATTTTTGTTTATAGCACTTATTGTTCGTTTCATTATCAGGTTTAGGATTCAGTACAACCCCCTTTGTCCAATCAAAAATATAAATCCCAAAGTTTCTAATAATCCCTAGGATTACTTTACACCGACTACAGTCGTTGGGAGACGACTCGAGTTATCCTATACTACTTTAGTTAGGGGATTCGGTACTAAACTAAATTGACACACTCATTTTAGACGATAAAAACTGAGCAAATCAACAGTTCAATGAGCTTATCCCATAAATCTTTTGCACTTATGAAGGGACTAACCCAGTTGAGCTCCTCCTTTGTGAGACCGCATTGGGGTCTGGGTTGCCTTAGCGTCAGCTTCAATCATTCATTTTTGTCGCGGGATCTCATTTCTTGCAAGGTTGTGGGATGCCATCGTCATTTGTTGGAAGTGTGAACCCAGTTTAGATCACAATCTATATTTCCACTTGTGTTTTGATATGGTACTCCATCCTTCCCTTCCAGTGGATAAAGTCTTCCCCTAAAAATAACAGGGGTCTGGCAGTGCTATAACCTTCTTGATGGATCATTTATCTTGCATAAAACATAAATAAAAGAATGTACCAAGACTTAGTTTTTGATTAGTAGTGTAGGAAAAACTAAAATACAAAAAATAAAGTAAAAAAATCGAATATGCTCGAATAGTGGTTGCACTAAATTTGAGTACCCTCACTCTGATAGCAATTGTAGGATCGAGTTAGAGCGCTAGAGGAGGTGAATAACGTTTCATGATTTTGTCACTTGTCCGACAAATCGTGCGTAAAACAGAGTGCGTAAATAAAAATTACAATGGAAAAATAAGGAATGAGTATGTTTTTGTTTACTTGGTTCATAGCCACAAGCTGCTACTCTAAGGCCCATAATCCCTGATCGTTTCTGATGGGCAATCCATTATAAAAACTCCCCTCTTACGAGAAGGAGTTTGTCTCTTGACAAAATCAATTAGGAATGGTAAATCCTTACCATCCTAAGATCGATGTTAAGTACAAAAATGACAAACAAAAGATTATTGACTTAGAAGATTAGAAGTATGAATGTCGGTGCAACTCCTCGGCATTACGACGACGTACTTGATTGGCTGTTTGTGCGTAGGAAGTCGTCGTAGTAGCGTAGCAAGTTATACTTAGGGTTTCTCCTCACAACTGCTTATAAAGGCTGATCTGGGTGCTTGAAAGTCCTTCCTGGAGCCTCTACATCATCCCGTCGATTCACTTCCGATGCTGACTCGACATCTTCTGGGCGTCTGTATCCATTCTGGATGCCTAGATGTTGATGTAGAGGTTGTTGGATCAATTTTGACTTCGTAACGCTTTATCCTTATCCGGGTGTCTAGAGCCTCTCTGAGCACCTAGAGGTTGAAGTGTCCCGACCATTGGGACTCTGCCACCTCATTAGCCTCGCTAGCCCGTTCGGCTGACATCCAAGCGCCTAGACCATCAAGTCACCCTAGATGGAACATTAAGTTTCATCCCCTCCTTTCCTGCATCACAAGTTAGTACAGAACAAAGTATAATAGGAAACTAACAGTTTGGTCTTGACTTTAGATTTCTAGTGAAATTCTAGATTAGACCGATGCCTACTATTCCCCTTCCCGGGAACGCGTCCTCACTCACTCCACTCAAGAGAAGTTACCTTTTGCCAACTTGGTCCTCCAGACCCGTTGGACTTTTGCTCACTTTAATCCTCATCCCTAGGACTTTCACTACTAGATGTCTGATCTTCTAAACCCGTCTTGACTTTCCACCTGATGCTCTGATCTGTCAAAACTTCTATCCAGTCCTCCTAACCAGGACTTCCTTGTCAGGTCCTTCAAACTAGGTCTTCCTTGTCCAATCCTCTAAATCAGGTCTTCCTTGCCTAGCTGCAACTAGAACTTCCTTTGCCTGGCCTCAACTAGGACTTCCCTGTGCTACCTGCATATTTAGTTTAGCTTGTTAGTCCACTGCACAGACTTAACTTGAACCTTTTATCATTATCAAAATCCAAGTTCAATCATCCGGTGCTCCCTGCACTAATAGAAGTTTCTTCTTTCCTTTCCTTTTTCTTCTCCTTACCTTTTTTTTGCTTTTTTCACTTGCAACCAAAGTTATACCCTTTGTTTGACTTGCATTAACTTGTTTATGCAATTCAAGTTTATAAAATAATTCATATAGTTTAACAATTGACAAGTCCCTAGAAACTTTGTAGGCATCCACCATGGATGACCACAATGAATCTCTAGGGAATGATTTCAAAGCATACCTGATGCAATCTCTATTCTCTAACCTTTCTCCGATGGCATGAAGTCCATTTTTAATAATTCTTTGAACTTTTCATGAAGTTGACTCACGGTTTCACCTTCCTTCATTGTGAAATTCTGCATTTGGTTGACGAGAAGGTTCCTTTTTGCAATTCTTGAATCCTTGGTGCCCTCATTGAGTTCAATCAACTTCTCCCACAATCTTTGGCACTTTTGAATGGACCGACCTTGCTTCGAGTTCAGTCCACACTGCAAGGTAACCACCGTTTTGGCATTTGCTTGTGACTTCCATTTTTGTTCAACGGACCATCGTGTGGATTCTAGTACTTTTTCATTTTCATCTGTTGGCTCAGAGAAGTCCTCAGTTACGGAGAACACATATCTATTTCAGTTCTTAGGTAGTATTACATGCGGCTCTTCCGGTATGCGAAATTGCTTCCCTTAAAGTACAGTGGCCATGTAGTGCTGTGACCTTCTTTCAATGATATTTTGTTGTTCTAAGCTTAGCTCCTTTGGGTGTAAGTCCTCTAAAGTAACCTTGCTCTAATACCACTTGTTAGGACCTTGTGAGTTAGAAGGGCAGGGTTGAATTGCTCAAATCGCTTAGTTTTGATCTAGGGCAACGGAAACTCTTTACGAGCCAGCCACACCACACACCCAACGCTAAGTTGGATGATTTTACTTGGTATCTGCCTCCTTGAGGCGACTAATCCAAGGATCCACTCTCAGCTCACTACTTCCACTCAACCTTCTCCTTCTCGGACAAATCCCAAAGGCAAAGAAACCTTCTTATAGTAGGATTACAATATCTTACAAGACAAGGTAAAAAATACAAAGAAGAAGAAGAGAAGTTTTACAATGATCTTGAGAGATTTACTTTTTCTTCTTCTGGAGATTTCTGCAAGTTATGTAATTGAAGATCAAATAGCTTCTTTAGCACTTGAGCAAGAATTCGTGTAATTGAAGATCAAATAGCTTCTTCAGCACTTGAGTAAGAATTCTTAGAGCAAAAATGCATGAACAGATCTATCAACGGCTAACTTTCACCATTTAAACCTGTTCAGCTTTTCTTGAGATCAATTGACTGATATCCTCTATCAGTCGACTAATTTGGTTTGCGACCAAATAATGACTTCTGAACCTTTTGAAATGGTGTCTAATTTTATCGAATTTCAAATATCAGTCGACTAATTTATGCATCAGTCGACTATTACGGATAGTCAAGTCACCAATCGAATCGATTTCCTTTTATTTGCTTTCGAAACAACATCAGTCGACTGTTATGGATAGTCAAATCACCAGTCGAATCGATTCTCTTTTATTTACTTTTGAAACAACATCAATCGACTGATGTGGTGAATCAGTAGAATCGATTCTATTATATTTGCTTCTAGAACATAATCTGTTGACTGATGTGGAGAATCAGTCGAATCAATTCTATTCTATTAGCTTTCGAAACAGAATCAGTTGACTAAAGTTCCTTATTAGTCAAATCGATCCTCAAATCAATTCGACTGACATAGGTATCAGTCGACTGGTATGTAGAATTCAAGTTGAAACACAGTATCAGTCAATTGCTTATTACTTTCTAGTTGACTAATACCATCATCAGTCGACTGGATATCATTATCAAACAACTGATGGAAGTTTAAATTTTTACTGAATTCATTTAAATTACCTTCTACGTATCTAATTCGTGATGTGCTCGATCTTTCTTCTCTTGCCAAGAATCTGGTCGTTGACCTTCTTGAACTTCATTTGTCTCATATCCGGCCTTCTGACGTGTAAGGACTTTCTCTCGCTAAGATTTCACTTTTCGATTTTCTTGGACTTCCCTTTGTCTCACATACGACCTTTTTATCTGTAAGGACTTTCTTGCATATTTGATGCACAAGTGAGATTTCTCATACTTTGCTCTAAGCTTTATTGATATCAATTATCAAAACTATAGCTTATAGGCACAATTGCATCAACACTATGCTTTAGTAATATGATTATTTTTATGTCATAATATGTACGTGGCTTGATGTGACATGTACTTTGAACATATTAAGTCAATATCAAGTCAACCTTGATAAAGATCACTCAACTATATATAGTTTAGGATATCCTAAAGTATTTAAAAGGACTAAAATCTATTTTTAATATATGGAGTATGGAGAAGGAGAACTCATTGTAAAGGGTTTTATGGATGTAATTTGTCAAACGAACCATGATGACTTACAATCAAAATCAAGATATATTTTCTATCTAAATAGAGGTGAAGTGAAGAATTGAAAGAGTATAATAAAAGATACTATATAGTTGACTTAACAATAGAAGTTGAGCACATTGCAATAGAGGTAGTAAAGGAAGGAGTTTGGATCTACAAATTCATTTGTAAATGTAAAAAATCTTTAAGCACAGTTGATTCAATGATAGTGTAATTTGACTACAATAGAGTCATTGTGCAAGCTAAGAAGCAACATCTCATTAGCAATCCAAGCATGTGTTTTAATTGTTCCACCTAACTAGGGTGTTCACATTAGGTATGAAGATAGATATCATGATGGATAGGGTACTTACAAACAACAATGGTGTTGATCCACTCACTTAGGTATTGTCCTTCTAGAAATATAAAGACCATATTCAATTCGTTCGGTATGAGATACATGAGCAAAAGCCTAGTAAAAATTGTTAATAATAGTGGCCTAAAGATAATTAAATTATAATAAAAATAAGAATAAATGTAATTGTATATTGTTTAATAGAATTACTCTTTTTTATTTAATCATTTTACTTTTCTATATAATTACAAGATTGAAATATACTTATTAGTAGTATCACTATTTTAATCATAAATGTACTATGATGTGAAATAATCTGAAAGCATAATGTCACTGTAACAAATTTGACTTTCCGCAACGCGCAATTAAACTATCCGCAGAGCACATCGCATGTTGCATAATCCTAAGCTGTTGAAACTTATAATACATCCGCAACGCGCGGGGCACACTATTATTTATGCGCTGTTAATTATAAAATATAAAATATTATCCGCAGCGCACTTGACTAAGCATGCTGTAAAAATTATTATTAACAACACACTATAATTGTGTGCCACTAATGACGTGCTGTGAAAAGTCAAATTTGTTGTAGTGTATGATACTATTGAATGTCACTAGTCATATTAATTTTGGGATAAGATATCAACCAAGTGGATTATCTCAACTAAGTAAGATTATAGTCAGCTAATTAATTGAGTAAGGTGGCCCTAATTAACAGTATAATCATTCCCATCATCATGTCTATAGGGTTGTTGGGTAGACTATATATTTTAAACAGTCAAGTAGTGTAGACTAGCCAAGTAGGATAAATAGGTTGGTGGATCAATTGGGTTGGGTTGATGGACTCATTAGCTCGGTTAAGCTAGATGGAATGGTCAAGCCCATCAACTGATTAGGTTGATCAAGCCAAGTGAACTAGGTGGATTGACGTAGTTAGTTGAGTTGAACATGCTAGCTAGGAGCTGATTAAATAATCATGTTGATCGATAAAGTTAATAGTGTAGATTAGGCTAGCTGCATCAACTGAACTAAACTTGCTAGAATTCATGCCAAGTTAACCGACAATGAGCATGTTCGATAGATCAATCAATATTCCAAGTGTGTCGAAACCTAAAAGATGAAGTAAACCAGACACATTGAACAAGCTTGCTAGAGAGACCAAACACACTCTTTTATCATATATATTCTCGCATACTAAATGTAGCCTATCTTTTATGTCATTTATGCATGAAAATGGAACACTCATAACCTGGTTGTTGAGTGTTGCATTCAAGGAATGAGACTCCATAACCTCAGGGAGCATCACTGAGTTGTTGCTTTCTGAAAGGCCACAAAGGACACTGTTTAAACGTGCTCATGACAATGTAAGTTGTATTGTTCTATCGCCATTAAGGGCGTATTGTTCTGTGGTCTCGAAACCACTAACACAAAGTACCTTTCAACGTACTATTTGCCTTGATGTTCATATGATCATCTCCCATTCAGAGAATCTGAGGTCTGCGACACAGCAAAAAAACAAAAAAACAAAATTTATATCATACAGCACCTTCATATCCTTACAGTAGTTGTCTGTCTTCATGAAAGAGAAAGAAATAATAATATTAATAATGAATGAAACAAGAGAGAGAGAAATTTGATCTGATGGCAATTATAGGAAGCGTAGGCCATTAACAAACGCATGTGAAGGTGGGGAATGCAAGGCAGAGCTGCAGGGGCAGCCCATGCAGCATGTTTGGCAAATGCAACAGAGCTCTCTTGTCATAACCTCCAGTGCCAGTGTCTCCCTAATTGATTTCAGATATGCCGTCACCTTTGGCTAAACTATTGTGGCCTACGGAGCAAGTTGTAAATATATTTTTTTTAAAAAATATTTTCATAGGTAACACATGATAAATAAAAGTTTGTATATTAAACTTTTTTTATATTTGATAATGATTTAAGTTTGGTTAACTAGATATGTATTACTGTGTATTAAAAGTGCATATCATTGTTCTTATTTTTACTAAGAAGTTAATTTTGAATGAATTTAAGTTAAGTGTGAAAATATATTTTATATTTTTTAAAATCAAATTGTACTATTTTACATAATCATAAAATGTGTTGGTGCAATTTAGGAGGGCATTTTGAGATTTTGAAAATAAAATGTTGGTGCAATTTACCTCCGGTCGAGGTTGACCAAGTTGATCGAGTTTGATTAACTAAGTTCGAGAAGACTCGAGTTGAGTTTAAATATTGATCAATATATTAGTCGGTTGAGTAAAAGTCAAATATGTCGAGGTTAACTGGAGACTTGCTAAGAAGTGAAAAAATCAATAAGAAGTTGATATAATATGAGAAATCTAAATGGATTATAGTTAATCGGACACTTAATGATCAAAAGTCTAATAAGGAGTTGGTAAGAGAAAAGTCCGAGTTGGTTATACTTGACCGCACATTTGATGATCGGAAGTCCAACAGGGAGTTGACAAGAGAAAAGTTCAAGTGGTCATGGTTGACTGAGCACTTGATGATTAGCGATGATAGAAGTTCAAGTGGGTCATAAAGGACCAGACACTTGGCATGAATGTAGAAGTCCAAATAGGTTAAGGAAGATAGAATATTCGACATAGGAGAAGTTCTAGTAGATTGAGGTCCATTGAATACCAAGAAAGACCAGAATTTAACTTTGAAAAGGCTATAATATGGTTAGCAATTGATTGCTAGCTAGGTAGTAGCAATCGATTGATAAATCCTAAATCACGAATTTGGAGAGGAAAAGGGGGGATTTACTGCTTGAGCAATCAATTATTGTGTGATAGCTATCAATTGGTGACAAGCAATTGATTACTGAGATGTAGCAATTGATTGGTAAACTGTGTTGACCAAACAAAAGCTTCCTAAATCAACTGGAAGCAGGCAATCAATTGTTGTGGCACTACAACAAAAATGACTTTCCGCAGCGCGCAAATATGCTATCCGCACGCTGCACAGTTGCAAGCTGTTAAAAGTCATTAAGCATCCGCAGCGCGCATTGTGCGCTGCGGAAGCTCACATCCGCGGCGTGCATTGTGCGCTGCGGAAGCTCACATCCGCAGCGCGCAATTCACGCCGCGGATGATTGCATCCGCAGCGCACAATGCGCGCTGCGGATGTGAACTTCCACAGCGCGCAATGTACGCTGCGGATGTGATCAATCGCAGCGCACAATGTACGATGTAACGCCCCATAAATTCATCTCTAGGATTTATAAATGTTTAAAAATAAGTTTTAATATTTATAAATGCTTAGAATAATTTTAGAAACTTTATAGAATTTTTAAAGATGTTTTAGTAAGTTTGAAAAAGGAATAAGAAAAAGGAGCAGTGGGGATTCGAAGTTGTGACCCTGCACAATAACCAAAGGGTACACTACCAGATAGGCTAAGTTAACTTAGTTATAAATTAGGTCAGTCGACTGATATTATAGCAGTCGACTGATGTTAAAATTCGAAACGAACAGAAAGATTAGTCGAGTGACGAGCATGGATCAGTCGACTGAGATCAGTCGACTGGAGTTAAGATCAGTCGACTGATGCGCGATTTTTATAAATATTACTCGCGCGAGGGTGGATGGGAACCCTAGGTATTTTCGCCGTCATTGCTTCCCCCCCTTTCTTGCGTCCCCAAAGGCTCCTAGGTCACATCTAACACCTAAGGTGGTCCAAGAGGAGATTCCTAAGGAGTCTTGAAAAGCCCTAAATGGAGTGTCACGATAGGGCTTCAAATTAGAATTTGTAAATTTTATCGAAAACCCACGATAATTGCGAATAAATGAAGTATAGGGGCCTCGAGTCGTGTTTTTCCAAGGACTAGTAGAACATTGCGTGAATTGAGCTTGGGTGTCGTTCTTTTTAGGGTTTTCACATATAAATGGGGTTTTTGGGGTTTTGAATTGAGATGCAAATTTAAATCAGTAAATAAATGAAATGCAATTGGAACCGAAGTATCTCTTAATCTAGAAATGTAAATTCAACTTAAGATGATGGTTGAAACCCAAGTGTGCAAAATAAAAAAAAATAAAAGAAACTATTCAAAACCTAGAAAATCAGTTACCTACGCTTAAATGCAACCTAAGTGAATTTCCGCGCAATGGGTGCAAGTAAGGAAATAATCCAACTAGAATTACTTGGAACTAGGTGACTAATTCTAATCTAAAATGAAATCAAAACAGCTAACCTATCTGAACTGTGATGAATCCGAAACATTGGCACTGAACAGCAGCATGTTTAAGGTTTCAGAGAATTTGCAATAAAGCTTAAACAATCCTAACAACAAGTTGCCAACCGTAGTCACTATGTTAACATCAAACCGGTCCTCAAATTGCAAATCCTTACCAAACTGATACGCTGGATAGGAAAATGGCACTGAACAGTGCCAAAATTCAGATAATCAGAGTTTAAATGCATTTTAGGGAGTTAAAACCAAGCTAAAACAATTCAAAATCCAAACAAAAACTAAGTATTAACCTAATTACTGAATTCACAAAGTTTCAAAACACTTGAATTACAAAAACTTGAAGAAATGGAATTGCAGAAACAATAGCGAAATCAGAAAATCAGAACTCATTCCCCCTTCTCATTTTCCATTTCATCTTCACAACTTGTTTGTCAAACAAGCTGGTAAACCAATATTTCAGGTTCACTGATCCCTCTGGAGCTTTCTTCTGGTCTCCGGAGTGTTTCGCTCGCTGCCAGCACCACCAATTGCCCGGAAAAACCCTCTCCGGCCAAGTCTGACACTGTGCGATGCGTTTTCAGCTGGCAGTTACTGGATTCCCTGGCTTCTCTTGCTCCGATCGAGTTGCTCGTGGCTCCGGTGTGCTACACACTCCTCAGAGAACCCCTCAGAGGACTTGCGGCGTCGGATGGTGCTGTGGATGGCCGGAACTCGAAAAAACAGGGTGTTGGCTGGTGAAGAAACCCTCTCCGCCGCGCCGGAACCAGCTGCCGGAAAATACCCAAAGAACCGGATTCGAGCTCCTCAGAGAACAAGGAATGCAACGGAATTTGATTGGGAGGAAGAGGGCACGCCATGAGCTACGCTCCTCAACAGAGGGAGCGCGTCGGGGACGAAGCACAGTGCGGCGGCACTGTTCATCGGGTAAGTTTGGGTTTTAATCGGCTGATTAATTGATCAATCTGAACCTTTGATTTTGAATCCGACGGTGCACATTTGATCTGAGCTCTAGGGCTTCTTAGGGTTTCCAAAAAATTGTGAAATTTTGGTCAGGCTCGATCCGAGTCATATCCTTCATGTTGGCTTGATCAATTTGACAAATCTGACTTGATTTGACCGCGGTTGAGCTCGAGTCGGATCCGATTTAGCCCTAAAATCAATAAAAATCAAATTAATGCCAAAAATCACCATTAAATCACAAAAATTATATCAAACCTCAACTTATGTAATATGGGACAAATATGGTTAAATCGATTCAATAAATGATCATTTTCATGTAAAAGCCCAAGAATAAATCGATTTAAAATTAATAAAATCCCAATTCATCNTATTAATGAATTGCTTACATTGCTATTTGGACTTTCTGAACCGGATACGGATCCGTGGCTTAATTTTGATTAAGTTTCGGACTCTGTGTCTGGTTCGGTCTCGGTCTCAACAATCTCCTCTCTTGTTCGGAGGGCTAGGAAGCTTGTATTTCCTTCTTCCTTTGAGTCTTCTAAGGATGACTCATCCTAGGTGGCCTTTAGTGACTTCTTCTTTGTTTTGCGCTTCTTCTTTTGATTAGGGTATTCGACCTTGAAATGCCCCTTCTCGTTGCACCCGTAACAAGTGATTTCAACCTTGTTGATTGGTGTTTTGTTGGATCTAGCCTTCTGGATCACCTTCTTTACTTCTGATTTCCGGATTCCACGTTTCTTCTTGAACATTTTCTGAACTAGATTGACTAGTTCGGTAGCAACCTCATCATTGCTTTCGGAACTCGATGAGTCTTCGGATTCTTCCTCAATTCAATGTCTCATCTTTCATTCTTTGGTTTGACTTGTAAAGAAGCAACCCCTTTCTCAACTGGATTAGCATTAGTCTGTTTGTACAGTTTAAATTCCAAAAAGAATTCGTCCAACTTAATTTTAGAAAGGTCCCTGGAGACCTTATACGCATTAACCATTGATGCCCACAAGGTGTTCCTAAGAAACACTTTCAATGCGTACCTGATGACATCTCTTGTCCTATGACGTGGAGTCCATTGAGTAGATCTTGAATCCGTGCGTGCAGCCCACTCACGGATTCACCTTCTTACATTCTGATGTTGGAACAGTTTATTCAGAAGAAGGTCATGCTTACTCACTTTTGTATCAGTGGTTCCCTTATGTAGCTGATAACATTCATTTTTACAGTTCATTTTGGCTTTAATTCTTGATGTTTTTATCCTCTCATTGTTTAACTATTGAGTATTAATATATTTTATGAGTAAGAACTTATTTTAAACTATATTGTTTATTCCTACAGATTTGGGGGTCTATATTTCTAATGTGTTTTTGTAGGATACTTAAAGAGCCATGAAGTTGGATCAAGTTCAATTGAAGTAAAGAGAGCCCAACCCAATTTCGGGTTCATCTCCTCTCATATCCAATTTCGGATCCGGATATGAGTTCACAAAAGATCCACTTTGACCACAACCCGAAAAGGAGGCTAGAGGAAGCAGGAAGTTTGATTTAGGAGAGGGACTCTTCATCCATCTCTGACCTAGGCCACGACCACCATCATCCACCTCCGTTCCCACCATTTTCAGCTGCCAGAGTTGGAGAGATTTTCTTCCTTTGATGATTGGAGCTTCACTTAGAGGAGAAGAGGGATTCCCTTCTCCACACAGATCATCCACAGGGGATTGCATCAGAGCTGGGGTTTCCTTCCTTCGCCACATCCTTCACTTCGCTTCACATCCACCTATCAGCCAGAGATAGAGGGAGACTCCATTTCCATTTTGAGCGTAGTTTTGTTATTGTCTGTTAACTGTTTGTTGAATTCCTTCTTACAGTTTATAGTACTTACAGCATTTGGTGATGTTGATTGTTATTAACTTTCTCTTTATTAATTGTTGATGCATTTGGTTGTTTTGTCAATGCAATTAATTTTTGTTTATAGCACTTATTGTTCGTTTCATTATCAGGTTTAGGATTCAGTACAACCCCCTTTGTCCAATCGAAAATATAAATCCCAAAGTTTCTAATAATCCCTAGGATTACTTTACACCGACTACAGTCGTTGGGAGACGACTCGAGTTATCCTATACAACTTTAGTTAGGGGATTCGGAACTAAACTAAATTGACACACTCATTTTAGACGATAAAAACTGAGCAAATCAACAGTTCAATGAGCTTATCCCATAAATCTTTTGCACTTATGAAGGGACTAACCCAGTTGAGCTCCTCCTTTGTGAGACCGCATTGGAGGGTCTGGGTTGCCTTAGCGTCAGCTTCAATCTTTCATTTTTGTCACAGGATCTCATTTCTTGCAAGGTTGTGGGATGCCATCGTCATTTGTTGGAAGTGTGAACCCAGTTTAGGTCACAATCTATATTTCCACTTGTGTTTTGATATGGTACTCCATCCTTCCCTTCCAGTGGATAAAGTCTTCCCCTGAAAATAACGGGGGTCTGGCAGTGCTATAACCTTCTTGATGGATCATTTATCTTGCATAAAAAATAAATAAAAGAATGTACCAAGACTTAGTTTTTGATTAGTAGTGCAGGAAAAACTAAAATACAAAAAATAAAGTAAAAAAATCGAATAGGCTCGAATAGTGGTTGCACTAAATTCGAGTACCCTCACTTTGATAGCAATTGTAGGATCGAGTTAGAGCGCTAGAGGAGGTGAATAACGTTTCATGATTTTTTCACTTGTCCGACAAATCGTGCGTAAAACAGAGTGCGTAAATAAAAATTACAATGGAAAAATAAGGAATGAGTATGTTTTTGTTTACTTAGTTCATAGCCACAGGCTGCTACTCTAAGGTCCATAATCCCTGATCGTTTCTGATGGGCAATCCATTATAAAAATTCCCCTCTTACGAGAAGGAGTTTGTCTCTTGACAAAATCAATTAGGAATGGTAAATCCTTACCATCCTAAGATCGATGTTAAGTACAAAAATGGCAAACAAAAGATTATTGACTTAGAAGATTAGAAGTATGAATGTCGGTGCAACTCCTCGACATTACGACGACGTACTTGATCGGCTGTTTGTGCATAGGAAGTCGTCGTAGTAGCGTAGCAAGTTATACTTAGGGTTTCCCCTCACAACTGCTTATAAAGGCTGGTCTGGGTTCTTGAAAGTCCTTCCTGGAGCCTCTATATCATCCCGTCGATTCACTTCTGATGCTGACTCGGCATCTTCTGGGCGCCTATATCCTTTCCGAGATGCCTAGATGTTGATGTAGAGGTTGTTGGATCAATTTTGACTTCGTAACGCTTTATCCTTATCCGGGTGTTTGGAGCCTCTCTGAGCACCTAGAGGTTGAAGTGTCCTGACCATTGGGACTCTGCCACCTCATTAGCCTCACTAGCCTGTTCGGCTGACGCCAAGTGCCTAGACCATCAAGTCACCTGGATCTAGATAAAAACACCCAGAACATAAAGTTTCATCCCCTCCTTTCCTGCATCACAAGTTAGTACAGAACAAAGTATAATAGGAAACTAACAGTTTGGTCTTGACTTTAGATTTCTAGTGAAATTCTAGATTAGACCAATGCCTACTATTCCCCTTCCCGGAAACGCGTCCTCACTCACTCCACTCGAGAGAAGTTACCTTTTGCCAACTTGGTCCTCCAGACCCGTTGGACTTTTAATCAGCCTTGAATCCTCAGCCTCTAGGACATTCACTACTAGATGTCTGATCTTCCAAACCCGTCTAGACTTTCCACCTGATGCTCTGATCTGTCAAAACTTCCTATCCAATCCTCCTAACCAGGACTTCATTGTCAAGTCCTTCAAACTAAGTCTTCCTTGTCTAGTCCTCTAAATCAGGTCTTCCTTGCCTAGTCCTGCAAGTCTTTCTTGCCTAGTCATAACTAGGGCTTTTGCCTGGCCTCAACTAGGACTTCCTTGTGCTACCTGCATATTTAGTTTAACTTGTTAGTCCACTGCACAGACTTAACTTGAATCTTTTATCATTATCAAAATCCAAGTTTAATCATCCGGTGCTCCCTGCACTAATAGAAGTTTCTTCTTTCCTTTCCTTTTTCTTCTCCTTACCTTTTTTTTTGCTTTTTTCACTTGCATTAACTTGTTTATGCAATTCAAGTTCATAAAATAATTCATATAGTTTAACAATTGACAAGTCCCTAGAAACTTTGTAGGCATCCACCATTGATGACCACAATGAATCTCTAGGGAATGATTTCAAAGCATACCTGATGCAATCTCTATTCTCTAACCTTTCTCCGATGGCATGAAGTCCATTTTTAATAATTCTTTGAACTTTTCATGAAGTTGACTCACGGTTTCACCTTCCTTCATTGTGAAATTCTGCATTTGGTTGACGAGAAGGTTCCATTTTGCAATTCTTGAATCCTTGGTGCCCTCATTGAGTTCAATCAACTTCTCCCACAATCTTTGGCACTTTTGAATTGACCGACCTTGCTTCGAGTTCAGTCCACACTGCAAGGTAACCACCGTTTTGGCATTTGCTTGTGACTTCCATTTTTGTTCAACGGACCATCGTGTGGATTCTAGTACTTTTTCATTTTCATCTGTTGGCTCAGAGAAGTCCTCAGTTACGGAGAACACATATCTATTTCAGTTCTTAGGTAGTTTTACATGCGGCTCTTCTGGTATGCGAAATTGCCTCCCTTAAAGTATAGTGGTCATGTAGTGCTGTGACCTTCTTTCAATGATATTTTGTTGTTCTAAGCTTAGCTCCTTTGGGTGTAAGTCCTCTAAAATAATCTTGCTCTAATACCACTTGTTAGGACCTTGTGAGTTAGAAGGGCAGGGTTGAATTGCTCAAATCACTTAGTTTTGATCTAGGGCAACGGAAACTCTTTACAAGCCAGCCACACCACACACCCAACACTAAGTTGGATGATTTTACTTGGTATCTGCCTCCTTGAGGCGACTAATCCAAGGATCCACTCTCAGCTCACTACTTCCACTCAACCTTCTCCTTCTCGGACAAATCCCGAAGGCAAAGAAACCTTCTTATAGTAGGATTACAATATCTTACAAGACAAGGTAAAAAATACAAAGAAGAAGAAGAGAAGTTTTACAATGATCTTGAGAGATTTACTTTTTCTTCTTCTGGAGATTTCTCCAAGTTATGTAATTGAAGATCAAATAACTTCTTTAGCACTTGAGCAAGAATTCATGTAATTGAAGATCAGATAGCTTCTTCAGCACTTGAGTAAGAATTCTTAGAGCAAAAATGCATGAACAGATCTATCAACGGCTAACTTTCACCATTTAAACCTGTTCAGCTTTTCTTGAGATCAATTGACTGATATCCTCTATCAGTCGACTAATTTGGTCTGCGACCAAATAATGACTTCTGAACCTTTTGAAATGGTGTCTAATTTTATCGAATTTCAAATATCAATCGACTAATTTATGCATCAGTCTACTATTACGGATAGTCAAGTCACCAATCGAATCGATTTCCTTTTATTTGCTTTCGAAACAACATCAGTCGACTGTTATGGATAGTCAAATCACCAGTCGAATCGATTCTCTTTTATTTACTTCTAAAACAACATCAATCGACTGATGTGGTGAATCAGTAGAATCGATTCTATTATATTTGCTTCTAGAACATAATCTGTTGACTGATGTGGAGAATCAATCGAATCAATTCTATTCTATTAGCTTTCGAAACAGAATCAGTTGACTAAAGTTCCTTATTAGTCAAATCGATCCTCAAATCAATTCGACTGACATAGGTATCAGTCGACTGGTATGTAGAATTCAAGTTGAAACACAGTATCAGTCAATTGCTTATTACTTTCCAGTTGACTAATACCATCATCAGTCGACTGGATATCATTCTCAAACAACTGATGGAAGTTTAAATTTTTACTGAATTCATTTAAATTACCTTCTATGTATCTAATTCGTGATGTGCTCGATCTTTCTTCTCTTGCCAAGAATCTGGTCGTTGACCTTCTTGAACTTCATTTGTCTCATATCCGGCCTTCTGACGTGTAAGGACTTTCTCTCGTAGAGTTCACTTTTCGATTTTCTTGGACTTCCCTTTGCCTCACATACGACCTTTTTATCTGTAAGGACTTTCTTGCATATTTGATGCACAAGTGAGATTTCTCATACTTTGCTCTAAGCTTTATTGATATCAATTATCAAAACTATAGCTTATAGGGACAATTGCATCAACATTATGTTTTAGTAATATGATTATTTTTATGTCATAATATGTACGTGGCTTGATGTGACATGTACTTTGAACATATTAAGTCAATATCAAGTCAACCTTGATAAAGATCACTCAACTATATATAGTTTAAGATATCCTAAAGTATTTAAAAGGACTAAAATCTATTTTTAATATATGGAGTATGGAGAAGGAGAACTCATTGTAAAGGGTTTTATGGATGTAATTTGTCAAACGAACCATGATGACTTACAATCAAAATCAAGATATATTTTCTATCTAAATAGAAGTGAAGTGAAGAATTGAAAGAGTATAATAAAAGATACTATATAGTTGACTTAACAATAGAAGTTGAGCACATTGCAATAGAGGTAGTAAAGGAAGGAGTTTGGATCTACAAATTCATTTGTAAATGTAAAAAATCTTTAAGCACAGTTGATTCAATGATAGTGTAATTTGACTACAATAGAGTCATTGTGCAAGCTAAGAAGCAACATCTCATTAGCAATCCAAGCATGTGTTTTAATTGTTCCACCTAACTAGGGTGTTCACATTAGGTATGAAGATAGATATCATGATGGATAGGGTACTTACAAACAACAATGGTGTTGATCCACTCACTTAGGTATTGTCCTTCTAGAAATATAAAGACCATATTCAATTCGTTCGGTATGAGATACATGAGCAAAAGCCTAGTAAAAATTGTTAATAATAGTGGCCTAAAGATAATTAAATTATAATAAAAATAAGAATAAATGTAATTGTATATTGTTTAATAGAATTACTCTTTTTTATTTAATCATTTTATTTTTCTATATAATTAGAAGATTGAAATATACTTATTAGTAGTATCACTGTTTTAATCATAAATCTACTATGATGTGAAATAATCTTAAAGCATAATGTGATACTATTGAATGTCACTCGCCATATTAATTTTGGGATAAGATATCAACCAAGTGGATTATTTCAACTAAGTAAGATTAGTCAGCTAATTAATTAAGGTGGCCCTAACAGTATAATCGTTCCCATCATGTCTATAGGGTTGTTGGGTAGAGACTATTTTAAACAGTCAAGTAGTGTACTAGCCAAGTAGTATAAATAGGTTGGTGGATCAATTGGGTTGATGGACTCATTAGCTCATTTAAGCTCGATAGAATGGTCAAACCCATCAACTGATTGGGTTGATCAAGCCAAGTAAACTAGGTGGATTGATGTAGCTAGTTGAGCTGAACTAAACTTGCTAGAATTCATGCCAAGTGAACCGACAATTGAGTATGTTCGATAGATCAATCAATCAATATTTCAAGTGTGTCAAAACCTAAAAGATGAAGTAAACCAGACACATTGAACAAGCTTGCTAGAGAGACCAAACACACTCTTTTATCATATATATTCTCGCATACCAAATGTAGCCTATCTTTTATGTCATTTATGCATGAAAATGGAACACTCATAACCTGGTTGTTGAGTGTTGCATTCAAGGAATGGGACTCCATAACCTCAGGGAGCATCACTGAGTTGTTGCTTTCTGAAAGGCCACAAAGGACACTGTTTAAACGTGCTCATGACAATGTAAGTTGTATTGTTCTATCGCCATTAAGGGCGTATTGTTCTGTGGTCTCGAAACCACTAACACAAAGTACCTTTCAGCGTACTATTTGCCCTGATGTTCATATGATCATCTCCCATTCAGAGAATCTGAGGTCTGCGACACAGCAAAAAAACAAAAAAACAAAATTTATATCATACAGCACCTTCATATCCTTACAGTAGTTGTCTGTCTTCATGAAAGAGAAAAATAATAATAATATTAATAATGAATGAAACAAGAGAGAGAGAAATTTGATCTGATGGCAATTATAGGAAGCGTAGGCCATTAAAAAACGCATGTGAAGGTGGGGAATGCAAGGCAGAGCTGCAGGGGCAGCCCATGCAGCATGTTTGGCAAATGCAACAGAGCTCTCTTGTCATAACCTCCAGTGCCAGTGTCTCCCTAATTGATTTCAGATATGCCGTCACCTTTGGCTAAACTATTGTGGCCTACGGAGCAAGTTGTAAATATATTTTTTTTAAAAAAATATTTTCATAGGTAACACATGACAAATAAAAGTTTGTATATTAAACTTTTTTTATATTTGATAATGATTTAAGTTAGGTTAACTAGATATGTATTACTGTGTATTAAAAGTGCATATCATTGTTCATATTTTTACTAAGAAGTTAATTTTGAATGAATTTAAGTTAAGTGTGAAAATATATTTTATATTTTTAAAATCAAATTGTACTATTTTACATAATCATAAAAAGTATTTGTTTTTCTTTTTGTTCATTTTTAGGAGGGCATTTTGAGATTTTGAAAATAAAGTGTTAGTGCAATTTATCTCAGGTCGAGGTTGACCAAGTTGATCGAGTTTGATTGACTAAATTCGAGAAGACTCGAGTTGAGTTTAGATATTTGATTAATATATTTGTCGGCTGAGTAAAAGTCAAATATGTCAGGGTTAACTGGAGACTTGTAGAAGTGGAAAAAATCAGTAAGGAGTTGATATGAGATGAAAAATCCAAATGGATTATAGTTGACCGGATACTTAGTGATCGGAAGTCTAATAAGGAGTTGGCAAGAAGAAAGTCCGAGTTGGTCATGCTTGACCGGACACTTGATGATCGGAAGTCCAACAAGGAGTTGATAAGAGAAAAGTTCAAGTGGTCATGGTTGACCGTGTTGGGTTGCAAGGGTGCAAACATAGTCCCACATCTAAAGTACATGGAAAAGATCATGTGGTTAAAAGGATGAAAAGTATCTCCATTGGTATGAGGCCTTTTGGGGAGAGCCCAAGAAAAAAGTCATAAGGGCTTAGGCCCAAAGTGGACAATATCATGCCATTGTGGGGATATTTTGATTCCATCGGTTTTAACAAGTGGTATCAGAGCGAGACCGCTCTTCACCGGACTAACTGCCGGATGAGCCATGATCCAGATCTAACCATGTGGTTTGAACCTTAAACAAAGGAAGTGGGTGCTTGTAACACCCCCCCTCTTTCTTATACTAATAGGGAGACGTTACGTACTTTAAATTTTCCTTAACTTTTACTTATTAAATAAAATAACTTAAATATTTTTCTGTTTAGCATGCGGAAGCAAAAGAAATAAATATAAATTCTTGGACATAAAATAAAATTTATTTCATCTATTCCATGACCGGAACAAAAGGGGATACACGTTACACGGAATGATTTGGAAGATCCAAAACGAAAAACAGCGGTATTTGCTAGCAACAACATAATGGAGGCAGTCAATCAATATAGATTGATCCGAAATCTGATTCAAATCTATGGGTACATAAGAAATGTATCTAATCGATTCTTTTTAATGAATAGATCCGATCACAACTTCGAATATGGAATTCAAAGGGATCAAATAGGAAATGATACTCTGAATCATATAACTATAATGAAATATACGATCAACCAACATTTATCGAATTTGAAAAAGAGTCAGAAGAAATGGTTTGATCCTCTTATTTCTCGAACCGGGAGATCCATGAATCGGGATCCTGATGTATATAGATACAAATGGTCCAATGGGAGCAAGAATTTCCAGGAACATTTCCTTTCTGAACAGAAGAACCATTTTCAAGTAGTGTTCGATCGGTTACGTATTAATCAATATTCGATTGATTGGTCCGAGGTTATAGACAAACAAGATTTGTCTAAGTCACTTCGTTTCTTTTTGTCCAAGTCACTTCTCTTTTTGTCCAAGTCACTTCCCCTTTTCTTTGTGAGTATCGGGAATACCCCCATTCATAGGTCCGAGATCCACATCTATGAATTGAAAGGTCCGAATGATCAACTCCGCAATCAGTTGTTAGAATCAATAGGTGTTCAAATCGTTCATTTGAATAAATTGAAACCCTTCTTATTGGATGATCATGATACTTCCAAAAGACCGAAATCCTTGATCAATGGAGGAACAAGATTACCATTTTGCTTCAAAAAGATACCAAAGTGGGTGATTGACTCATTCCATACTAGAAATAATCGCAGGAAATCCTTTGATAACACGGATTCCTATTTATCAATGATATTCCATGATCGAGACAATTGGCTGAATCCCGTGAAACCATTTCATAGAAGTTCATTGATATCTTCTTTTTATAAAGCAAATCCACTTCGATTCTTGAATGATCCAAATCGCTTCTGGTTCTATTGTAACAAAAGATTCCCTTTTTATGTGGAAAAGACCCGTATCAATAATTATGATCCTACATATGGACAATTCCTCACTATCTTGTTCATTCGCAACAAAATATTTTCTTCGTGCGTCGGTAAAAAAAAACATATTTTTGGGGAGAGAGAGACTATTTTGCCAATCGAGTCACAGGTATCTGACATATTTATACCTAACGATTTTACACAAAGTGGTGACGAAAGGTATAACTTGTACAAATTTTTCCATTTTCCAATTCGATCCGAGCCATTCGTTCGTAGAGCTATTTACTCGATCGCAGACATTTCTACAACACCTCTAACAGAGGAACAAATAGTTAATTTTGAAAGAACTTATTGTCAGCCTCTTTCAGATATGAATCTATCTGATTCAGAAGGGAAGAACTTGCATGAGTATCTCAGTTTCAATTCAAACATGGATTTGATTCACACTCCATGTTCTGAGAAGGATTTCCCATCTGGAAAGAGGAAAAAAAAACGGAGTCTTTCTCTAAAGAAATGCGTTGAGAAAGGGCAGATGTATAGAACCTTTCAACGAGATAGTGCTCTTTTCAATCTCTCAAAATGGAATCTCTTCCAAACATATATGCCATGGTTCCTTACTTCGACAGGGTGGAAATATCTAAATTTCACCACCCTTTTAGAGATTTTTTCAGAACCATTGCCGATACTAAGGATACTAAGTAGCAGGCACAAATTTGTATCCGTTTTGAGAGATATTATTATCATGGCCAATTCCTCAGAAGATTCTTCCACAATGGACTCTGACTCTGAAAAGTAAGATTTCGAGTCTGATAAGTGAGATTTCGAGTAAGTGTTTACAGAATCTCCTTCTGTCCGAAGAAACGATTCATCGAAATAATGAGTCACCCGTTCCATTGATATGGACACATCTGAGATTAACAAATGCTCGGGAGTTCCTCTATTCAATCCTTTTCCTTCTTCTTGTTGCTGGATATCTCGTTCGCATACATCTTCTCTTTGTTTCCCGAGCCTCTAGTGAGTTACAGACAGAGTTAGAAAAGATCAAATCTTTGATGATTCCATCATACATGATTGAGTTGCGAAAACTTTTGGAAGAAGAAATATTTGAATATCAATCTCATCAGAAGTATCATACAAAATCCCATCAATCGAATCGCTTTTTCGAGAAATACGAGACAACTATTTTATTATCGTAAATTAAGTTTTTTTAATGAATAAATAATTAATGAACATCTATCTAATAGACACTTGAAAATTGTCACATATTAATTTGAGTTGGAAGACTAAAATGAGTTATTCAAAAAAAATTTGATATATATTAAATGAACATAAAAAATAAAATAAAATGAAACTCTTACCAAACTAAATATCAATTTTGCTGCAAAAGTTTAGTTAATTTACAGCCTAGTCCTCGAGTTATCATTCAGGTTGGTTGTTTATAATTTTTTCCAAAGAAGGTAAAGTCATTTTTGGAATTTCAATAAGAAGAAACCTTATTTGGCCTTTTATTTATTATGGGCCTTACAGCGGTCATAATGGAAATTAGGGGGGCTTTTTAAAGCTTTTATGATTTTTTTCCTTTTGGACAAAAAATCATAAGGGAGTTTTTTTTTTTCAAATCATAGAAGAGAGTCAAGAGACCTCCTATTTTAATTTTTTTCTATTCTACTATTTATACAGATATAATTATTCAACTACCTTCCAATATTATTTAGTATTATTATTTTTAACTTACATTTTAAGCCAATCAAACATATTATAATAATTATAATTTTATAATTATTAAAATATAAAATTTTATCATTCTTATATTATAACAATTACAATTTCATAATTATTACAAAGTACTTTAAAAATTAAACGGGCGATACTAATACTAAAGGACAGTTGAGTAATTATACCATAAAAATTTAATTCATTTACTATCTAATACTGTTTATTATTATTATTTTTTAGTTAAATCTTGAGTTATTATTATTATTTTTTTTTAGTTAAATCTTGAGTTAGTCAGTAATAGTTATGATTTTATAATTATTATAATATGAATTCTTTTTTTCCATATTATAACAATTATAATTTCATCTATATTATAACGATTAATTTAAAAATTAAATAAAAAATAATAATATTAAATGATATCAGAGAATAATTGAATAATTATATATAATTACAATAAAAAAAATTAAAATAGACGTAGAAAAGGATGTCTTTTTATTTTTATCCTTTCCTTTTTGAGGAATATAATTTAGTAATTTCCCAAAATTGCTGGGCGATTGACTATATTTTTCAACTTTGGGGTTTTTTTATTTGTGGGCGAATTATCAGACCCCGTCCGCCGAGTTGCCTTTCTGGGCCGGCCAATCACTGTTCTTCCATGGCCGCCGCCGCCGCCGCCGCCGTCTCCGTCTCCTCTCGCTCCCTTGCCACAACCAACGCCGAGACCCACCGCCATGACCGACTCACCAAAAGCTCCCATTTTTACCGCATCAAGACCCAGCTAAAACCCTATCCCTCTCTCTGCGGCCGCCGACCTAATCGCGCCGCGCACGGCCTTTCGTCCCCCCGCCTCATCCCATCCGCCGTTTCCTCCGGTGGGAACCCCTCGGTTCCCTTCGCCGTCGATGATGTCGACAAGCCTCGCGACGAGTGCGGCGTCGTGGGCATCATCGGCGACCCGGACGCCGCCAAGCTCTGCTCCCTCGCCCTCCACGCCCTCCAGCACCGGGGCCAGGAGGGCGCCGGCATCGTCTGCTCCGACGGAACTACTATCCGCTCTGCTACCGGCCTAGGTCTCGTCTCCGAGGTCTTCCATGATCCCCGCACCCTCGCCCCGCTCAAGGGCGATTCCGCGATCGGCCACGTGCGGTACTCCACGGCCGGCGCAGCCTCCGCCCTCGCCAACGTCCAACCCTTTCTTGCCGGTTACCGATTTGGCAAGCTCGCCGTCGCCCACAACGGTAACCTCGTTAACTACCGGCGCCTCCGCTTCGATCTAGAATCCAGAGGCTCCATCTTCAACACCTCCTCCGACACCGAGGTGATTCTCCACCTGATCGCCACCTCCTCCTCTCGCCCCCTCCTCTCGCGCGTCGTCGAGGCCTGCGAGTCCATCGAGGGCGCTTACTCCCTCGTTTTCCTCACTGAAAACAAGCTCTTTGCTGTGCGGTGGCGCGCATTCCGGCCACTCGTCATGGGCCGGCGCCGCCCTAATGGCGCCATTGTGTTTGCCTCCCAGACCTGCGCCCTCGACCTGATCAACGCCGAGTTTGAGCGCGAGGTGAACCCCGGCGAAGTGCTTGTCGTCGACGGCGAGGACATGAGCATCACATCCGCCTGCCTCATGCCCGAGAAGCCCCGCAAAGCTTGTGTGTTCGAGCATGTCTACTTCGCCCTTCCCACTCCGTCGTCTTCGGTCACCCAGTCCACGCCTCCCGCTACACCTTCGGTGCTGCTCTGGCTCGTGAGTCCCCCGTCCCCGGCGCAGACTTCGTCATCCCGGTGCCCGACTCAGGATTCTTTGCGGCGCTTGGCTTTGCCGAGGCCTCCGGGATCCCATTCCAACAGGGCCTCATCAGATCCCACTATGTAGGCCGCACCTTCATCGAGCCTGACAAGGAAGGGCGCAACCTTGCCGTCAAACTGAAGCTCGCTCCTGTCCGGACCATCCTCGAGGGGAAGAGTGTAGTCGTCGTCGACGATTCAATTGTGCGAGGCACCACCTCTTCCAAGATAGTCAATCTCATCAAAACTGCTGGAGGAGCTCGAGAGGTCCACATGCGCATTGCTAGCCCTCCCATTGTTGGCTCCTGCTACTATGGTGTTGACACCCCAAGTTCCGAAGAGCTCATTTCCAACAGGATGAATGTCGAGGGAGTGAGGCAGGAGATTGGCTGTGATTCGCTTGCCTTCCTCTCACTCGACAGCCTCAGGGGAGCTTTTGCTGATGAAAGCCACATGTTCTGTGATGCATGCTTCACTCGCAACTATCCTGTGCCACCAACTGAGCAGGAGGCTGTGAAGCTGGCTGAAGTTTGAGATTTGCCTTACCATAATTAGGTATAGTTTATTCTAAGTTATGCATTCTAATTTGAATGAGCCTCCAATTTTCTGTCTGCTTACTTTAAAACTTTTCCTTGGCTAAATTTCCGAATGTTTAAGCTCTTTAGGAATAGAAATTTCCCAAGTGGACTAAACATAGAAGTTTTGTTTGGAGTGACACTTTTTCTTGTGTTTCATAAACTATGAAGTGATTTCTACCCTTTCTGGCTGAAACAATAGTGAACATACTTGGATGACTACTGGATTTTGCTCTTTAAATTTCTGATTGTTTAAGCTCTTTAGAAATGAAATTTTGCAAGTGGATAAACATATGAAGATTTTGCAAGTGGATAAACATATGAAGATTCCTGTTAACTTCGCCTTATTATTGTCATGTGATCTAAACTACCTTTGAAGTTTTGCTTGGGGTAACTCTTTTTCTTCTGTTTTGTATGCGATGTAGTGGTCTCTATCCTTTCTGGTTGAAACAATAGTGAACATACTTGGATGACTACTGGATTTTGCTCTTTAAATTTCTGATTGTTTAAGCTCTTTAGAAATGAAATTTTGCAAGTGGATAAACATATGTAGATTCTTGTTAACTTCGCCTTATTATTGTCTTGTGATCTAAACTACCTTTGAAGTTTTTCTTGGGGTAACTCTTTTTCTTTCTGTTTTGTATGCGATGTAGTGGTCTCTATCCTTTCTGGTTGAAACAATAGTGAACATACTTGGATGACTACTGGATTTTGCTCTTTAAATATCTGAATGTATAAGCTCTTTAGAATTGAAAATTTGCAAGTGGATTAAACATATGTAGGTTCTTGTTAACTGCACCTCATTATTGTCTTGTGATCTAAACTGCCTTTGAAGTTTTGCTTGGGGTAACTCTTTTTCTTCTGTTTCGTATGCGATGTAGTGATCTCTACCCTTTCTGGTTGAAACAATAGTGAACATACTTGGATGACTACTGGATTTTGCTCTTTAAATGTCTGAATGTTTAAGCTCTTTAGAAATGAAAATTTGCAAGTGGATTAAACATATGTAGGTTTTTGTTAACTGCACCTCATTATTGTCTTGTGATCTAAACTGCCTTTGAAGTTTTGCTTGGAGTAACTCTTTTTCATCTGTTTCCCCTTTCTGGTTGAAACAATAGTGAACATACTTGGAGGACTAGTGGGACTTTGCTCTTTAAGTTTTTCTTGCTTCGTATTATTATCTTGTGATTGCTTTCAGTTGATAAGTTGGTATATCTTTATACTTTGAAGAACACAAATGCTACTCTTGTCTTTGCTCTATAAATAGTTTGATCTGTTGTTATTGTTTTTTTGAAAAATTAATGTGTTTCATTGTCATTGTGCTTGATATACAACTTAATGGTTGGATGCTAATGCTATCGTCCATGTAGAATTTTGCAAATATTTGTGACACAAATTTCTCACTTAGCTTTCCATTAAGCATTGAAGGTGTGCACTTATCGTATGAACATCTTTTCATTTGATGGTTGACCAAATGACTTTAAGTATCATCCGTAATTCTTACGTTGCTCAGAATACAAAATTCTTGGAGAAGTTAAATGTTGTGGATTAGATTTTTCAACTCTCAATGATGTTTCTTTTTCCCTAATTTTGTCTGTTTGTTGTTCTTGACTGTTTATCTATTGGGCATTGACTGGATTAAAGAGATCAGTTGCTTTAAATATTTTTTTTTTAAATTTTTGATAATTGGTTGGATGTGTGTGGCTATTGCTGTTGGATTTTTCTTGCTGATGCACTTAAAGGAAGAGGGATATTTGCGGTAGAAAGAGTTTCTAGTCAATTTGTTCCTATCAAAGTTGTTGAACTTTTAATTTTATCAAACGGAC